>NC_068289.1:24505248-24805248 GCF_025860055.1 Xyrauchen texanus
GTCCCGTTGGAGCTGTTGGGGATTAAGCAGGGCCACTGCTTCCTGCTGATTTGATATGACCATTGGTGGTCCTGTTGGGGGTTCAACTGGGGCTGATGAACTTTCAATTACATGTGGGGTCCAGCCTACATTGTAGAAGTACATAATTATTTAGAAAACATCGATCAACCTTTTTCACAATTTAAAGTCATTTTATAGAACAAACATCTAATCAATTAATCAAGAAAAAAAAATGACAGTAAAAATAATCGTTAGTTGCAGCCGTAGTAGCAAAAAGAGATGTGTATAGACCTAACAAGTGCTGTTCTACCAAACTACTTCTTCCTAAGCTGTATTGATTTAATAGGTGAATGTTCTCAAGACATGTGATGGATGTTTTGAGATAGTCTGGTGGATGACCAATTGTGCCATTTTTTCTACTGGAATTTTATAATTAAAATTATAGCATGGCTAATTACATTGTCTTCCAATTCAATTCAATAGAATAGAATAGAATGACACATTTATTTAGAACTTTCATATGTACTACTGTACACCCAAAGCTCTTTACAATCATATCAGGAGGTCTCCTCAACCACCACCAGTGTGCAGCATCCACTTTGGTGATGTGACGGAAGCCACCGTAAAACGGCGCCAGTGCGCTCATCACACCAGCTACTCTGCTAGGACTAGTGTCACCACCTAAAAAGTGTAGAGCCCTGATCTGCAACATCTATAATGAGCATGGATCACTAAGTTTAGGGCCAGGCACTGTTTTAGTGAAAAAAGGCAGCATATCTGCATGCGTTTATAAATGTAATTTCTTTAATCCACCATCACAGTTCAAGCTTGGTTTAGTATAAAAGCCAAATATACTGGATCGCCTGGTGTGTGCATTCTATTTTATTTAAGATTAAAATGAAAACCAAGCAGATAAAATGAATGTTATTTTATTGGTACTTAAACGTGAGCAGCTAAATAGCTAGCTGCTTAGCTTTTAACCTCTCCCAATTAGTTTAGTTTTAGTTGTAGCTGAAAACCATCAATGATAATCTGAATGATCTATTAGTCAAGAGAAGGCAACCACAGGCTTACCTGTGAGGCTGTGACAGCATCAAATACAGGACATTTTTTAAAATAAATAACAGAATATTCTTACCTTGAATAACAATATCATACATGCCCTTAATTCGTTCAAGGCATGTATGTGATGTCTCACTCAGCTGGCAGCGGGGTGCCAAAACCTCAGACACCCAATTGTTTGGCTTTTTTCCAGGCTTGGAGAGAAGTAAAACCCCCCTTAACCCCAGGGCCTGCAATTTTTCGAGCTAAAAATACAAGGACACACATACAAAATAACATATATTATTTAAAAATATATCTAGCAACATTTGGAAAATAACCTGCATAAAAACAATACAAGAAATTGCATACCAACAACACAGCTTCATCCTGTATATGAGAGGTAGTCCGATTTTGTTTTGCATTTGTTTTGCTGTTCTTTCTTGCATGTGTTGCAAGTTTTTCAGGCCACATTTAGATCGGTATGGCAGACCATACAGTTTCGCCTGGTTGACCTGGTTGAGAGTGAGAGAGAGAGACTGAGAGTGAGAGAAAGAGAGTGAGAGACTGAGAGTGAGAGAAAGAGAGAGACTGAGAGTGAGACTGAGAGAGAGAGACTGGGAGTGAGACTGAGAGAGAGAGACTGAGAGCGAGAGACTGAGAGTGAGAGACTGAGAGTGAGAGAGAGACTGAGAGTGAGAGACTGAGAGTGAGAGAAAGAGAGAGAGATACTGAGAGTGAGACTAAGAGTGAGAGACTGAGAGTGAGAGAGAGTGAGAGAGCGACTGAGAGTGAGAGACTGAGAGTAAGAGAGAAACTGAGAGCGAGAGACTGCGAGTGAGACTGAGAGTGAGAGACTGAGACTGAGAGAGAGTGAGAGAGAGACTGATAGTGAGACAGAAAGAGACTGAGAGTGAGACTGAGAGTGAGTCTGAGAGTGAGACTGAGAGACTGAGACTGAGACTGAGAGACTGAGAGAGAGACTGAGAGTGAGAGAGAGACTGAGACTGAGAGTGAGACTGAGAGACTGAGAGAGAGACTGAGAGTGAGAGAGAGACTGAGACTGAGAGTGAGACTGAGAGACCGAGAGTGAGACTGAGAGTGAGAGAGAGACTGAGACTGAGAGAGAGTGAGAAAGATAGAGGAGTGGCTCTTAAAACAGCCGTTGGTTTCTTATAAAGAAAGACAGGTGGAGGTAACAGGGAAGGATGGTGGGTAAAAACAGGAGCTGTTGGACAAAGGAAAACAAAAACATAGTTAATTATTTTGCAGCAAAGATTCCTGGATTTGTCATATTATACATATAACTGTAACAAAATAAAGAAGATAACTGTGATGCTGCTGTTATTGCATATTCAGCATGTAAACTGCATTCATGAACAGAAGCAGTGTGTCGTGATAAATGAGGTGAATGCATCATTAATATGCTTAATCTGAATACATTTTCATGACCACTAAAAGATTTTGTGATTTGTCCTCTCGATGCGCCTGTAATTAGTTGTGTGTATGGTTATTGTTTTTAAAGGGTTACAGTGTTGTACCCCCAATTTTGCACATTTTCTTCTGACAGATTTATTAACATCAATTACAGAACATAACACTATGTATATGAACTTTAACGATCAATAAAAACTAAATGTAATTGCACAAACTAGAATAATTATAGTAAATTTTACATGTGGGGTCGGTAAGATGTTTAATGTTAAAAGAAGTCTAATATGCTTACAAATGCTTAATTTATTTGATCAAAAATACAGTAAATCTATGTAAAAACAAAAATTGTGAAATATGATTTAAAATAGGCGATCTGCATCAAAGCCCGCCAATATTCTATTTGAATATGTTAAAATGTAATTTATTCCTGAGATCAAAGCTGAATTTTCAGCATTATAATTATTAGAACAGCTTATATGATTGATATATATATATGTGTGTGTGTGTGTGTGTGTGTGTGTGTAACAATGTAAAGGCCTTTACAGTCACGTATAATCGATTTATTGCATCATTTCTGAATAAAATAAATTCGTTCTAAATGAATAAAATTACTGGTTTTATGTGAGGATCGTATCGGTTACCTAATGTAACCTCGGTTCTCTCTAGATGAGGGAACGAGTATTGCGTAAGCTAGCTGACGCTACGGGAAAGATTCATCTTTTCTGAGATATTGAAGCCAAAAAATTATCCTTAATTTTTGTATCCATTGTCAACGCAGTGCGGCAGCTGCAGACCTTGAGTGGGCTATCTAGCGAGCTCATAGGTTGCTCTGCGGCAACTGCTGCAGCATATAGACGAGCTTGGGCGAACTCGCATCCAATGAGAGGCGTCCGAGCGCTCACTGCATCAAAGCCCGCCAAAATGGGCGTGACTAGAGTGCATATAAGCATAGTTCGTGAGGCTGGAACCCTAGTTTTCATTGACTGAAGCGAAAAGTCGCTCGTGGCGCGAAGCACGGCCGGCTACGCAATACTCGTTCCTCATCTAGAGAGAACCGAGGTTACATTAGGTAACCGATACGTTCTCTTACGAGAGGTTCTCTCGTATTGCGTAAGCTAGCTTACGCTACGGGAACCCATTGTCAACGCCGTCGCGCCAAGCATCCACTGTATGAGCCCCAGGGAATTAAGGGGGACCCGGGGAGCCCTTATGAGTGGGGAAATAATATTTGGCCGGCAAGAATGCGGGTCATTGATTGTGTAATACATAAGCACATAGTGGGAAGGGAACGACAGAGCGGCGGTGCCGGTCTGTGTGGAATGTGACCCATCAGTGCAGCTCACCAGGGGAGCTGTAGCGTATTAAACCGCTAGTAGTTTTGCCTGCAGAGCGGGCACTTCCATATTGTAAAATCTGACAAAGTTGGAGGGGGAAGTCCATCCCGCTGCCACACATGTCGTGAATGGAAATCCCGCTGGACCATGCCCACGAGGATGCCATGCCTCTAGTGGAGTGAGCCCTAATGCCCAACGGGCATGGCAGGTCTTTTGACGCGTATGCAGCAGCAATAGCGTCCACTATCCATCTAGATAGTGTCTGCTTCGAGGCGGCGAGACCTTTGGTGCGCCCTCCGAACGAAACAAAAAGCTGCTCAGAGCGTCTGAAAGCGGCGGAGCGCGCAGTATACAATCTCAGTGCTCTGACCGGGCAAAGGAGATTGGCGTCGCGTTCGCTATCAGGTGCTGGCAGCGCCGATAGGGAAATGACCTGTGCTCTGAAAGGAGTACCGATCACCTTGGGAACATAGCCGTGTCTAGGATTTAAAATGACCTTGGAGTCACTTGGTCCAAACTCAAGACACGCAGCACTGACAGACAGCGCGTGAAGGTCTCCCACACGCTTGACTGATGACAGGGCAGTCAGAAAACGGTTTTGAGTGAAAGGTATTTCAAATCCACGGATTGAAGTGGTTCGAAAGGGGGCTTTCATAGTTTCGAGAACCATAGAAAGATCCCAGATAGGAACCGATGGGGCGCTGGGGTTCATCCTTCTAGCTCCCCTGAGGAAGCGGATGACCAGCTCGTTTTTACCCCATGACTGGCCGTGCAGGGGTTAAGCGAACGCTGCAATGGCCGCCACATACACTTTGAGCGTGGATGGGGATCTGCCCTTATCCAGCAGCTCTTGTAGAAATACAAGCAGCGACGACACCCCACATGTCCGCGGGTCCAGGTCTCTGTCAGTGCACCATTTTGAGAACACAGACCATTTTGACGCATAGAGTCTTCTCGTGGAAGGGGCTCTAGCCTGTATGATGGTGTTTATTACTCCTTCTGGCAGAGCGACGGGTAGTCATTGATCACCCACGCATGCAGCGCCCAGCGCTCTGGGTGGGGATGCCAGATTGTACCGCGAGCTTGAGAGAGGAGATCTGCTCTCACTGGGATGGGCCACGGCGCTGTCAGTGACAGCTGCGTAAGCTCCGGGAACCATGTCTGATTCTCCCAACGCGGGGCTATGAGGAGCACCGAGTGACGCATTTCCCTGATCCTCTGCATTACCTGTGGCAATAGCGAGACGGGAGGGAAGGCGTAAAGCGGGCATCTGGGCCAGTCCTGGGCCAGCGCGTCCTCGCTTCGAGAAAAATATTGGGCAGTGAGAGTTCTCTTTGGACGCTAAAGAGGTCTATCTCTGCTCTGCCGAATAGGTGCCATAACGTCTGGACTGTTTGAGCGTGCAGGGACCATTCCCCTGGGGAATATTGTCTCTGGACAGTCTGTCTGGGCCGTCGCTCAGGTGGCCTGGCACGCGCGTCGCCCTCAGCGAGCGCAGGTGGCACTGGGACCAACTCAGTATGTGTTTCGTCAGATGGAAGAGGTTCCTGGATCTGACACCGCCCTGACGGTTTAGGTAGGATACCACAGATCTGTTGTCCGAACGGACCAGGATGTGGTGACCCTGAATGACCGGGAGAAAGCGCACGAGCGCGTACTCGACCGCTATCATTTCCAGACAATTTATGTGAAGGAGCTTTTCCTGAACTGACCATAGGCCGAAAACCGGAGAGCCCTCGCAGACCGCGCCCCAACCCGTGTTGGATGCGTCTGTCGAGATGACTTTTCGGCGAGATACAGCTCCCATTGTCACTCCCCGCTGATACCATTCGGCCACTGTCCAGGGCTGCAGAGCTGATATACAGGTCTGAGTCACCTTGATGGGCTGGCGGCCTGTGGCCCAAGCCCGGCGAGACGCCGGGTGTTTAGCCAATGCTGAAGCGGCGCATGTGCAGTAAACCCAGCTGAAGAACTGCTGCGGCTGAGGCCATGTAACCTAGCACTCTCTGGAATTTCTTCAGAGGCGTGAGGCTGTTCATCTGAAAAGATGCGGCTAGTCGCTGAACACGGCGTGCGCGCTGTGTAGATAAGCGAGCCGTCATTGCCACGGAGTCTAGTTCTATTCCAAGGAAGGAAATTGTCTGACTGGGCTGTAGTGAGCTCTTGGTCCAATTGACTGCAAGACCCAAACTGTTCAGATGGCTGAGGAGAACTGCTCTGTGAGACAGAAGCTCCATATGTGACTGAGCCATAATCAGCCAGTTGTCCAAATAGTTCAGAAATCGCAAGCCCTGACTCCGCAGGGGTGCGAGCGCCGCATCCATGCACTTCGTGAAAGTACGGGGTGCTAAGGACAGGCCGAACGGAAGGACGGTGTATTGATAAACCTGGCCGTCCAAGGCGAATCTCAAGAATGGCCTGTGACGGGGATTTATCTGAATCTGAAAGTATGCATCTTTCAGATCGAGAGAAATAAACCAGTCCCCTGGCGCACATGCGCGAGGAGTTTCCTGATTGTAAGCGTTTTGAACGGTCTTTTGCAAGCACCTTGTTCAAAACCCTGAGATCTAATATGGGTCTGAGGCCGCCGTCTTTCTTGGGAACAAGAAAATAATGGCTGTAAAGCCCGACTCGCTCAGAGAGGGTGGCACTTTTTCTATGGCCCTTTGCACAGAAGGCTTGCTATTTCTGAACGAAGCATGCACGCTGCTTCCGTGTTCACAGTGGTTTCGAGCCGCGCTCTGAAGCGAGGAGGGCGGCGATCGAACTGTAGCAAATAGCCCTGTCGTATTGTGCTTAACACCCACTTGGATATCCCTGGAATAGCTTCCCACGCTTTGAAGCGTAACGCTAGAGGGTGAATGGCCAATTCGCTCTGATTGCCGCACACAGAGCGCTGAACAAAATGTGTGAGCGGCGTTTGTGTGTTCATGCATGATTGCTCGCAGACAGCATGAACAGGCTGTTTTGTGAGTGACTTCCGATTGGAATGAATGGGGAAAGAGTCACATCTGTTACGTGATGCGCAAGCATAGTCATGGGCACGGGACTTACACACAGAGGAATGTTTTCTGGCCGTGTAACAGAGCGGGCAGAGAATGGGCGCGCGCACATATTCGTGGGCACATTTATTGACACTAGCGCTCGAGCGGTTCGTAACCGCTTTATGTGAGCGTGCTCTGGTGGGGACACGAGACATGCAGTGCTTGTGTGCAGAAGTGAACACTGGATTGTGGGCACATTTTCTACACATAGGGCTGGTCGTGTGACAGAGCGGGCAGAGAATGGGCGCGCGCACGCATTTGTGGGCGCCTTCATTGACTCTGACGCTCGAGCGGTTCGTAACCGCTTTATGAGAGCGTGCTCTGATAGGGGCACGGGATGTGTTATGCTTGTGTGTAGGGGCGAACACTGGGTTGTGGGCACTTTTTCTACACATAAGACATGTTTGCTCTTTACAAGATTTATTTGGGTCGCCGTGAAAATGGCGTTTGAGTGCAGGCAAGTGGGCAGTGTCACCGGCTTGTTGGCTGCTAAATTCACCACTGTAGTAGCCTGAGAGAAGGGGACTGACAGGGGGCAAAGCTTTGACGGTGGTCCGGCCGCGGCGGGACTGAGCCGTCGCTTGTTCAACAAAGTTAGGAAGACTTCGGTTGCTCTGGTTTCAGCGTTACCTTAAATCGAGGCCCGCGGGGGGGGCGGCGGTCTGCGGCGGCTGTCTGAGCGCGATCGAGGGCGGCCGCCCTGTCGATGCTGAGAAGTCTGAGATTGTTGAGCTGGGCGCTGTGAAGAGGCTCGTGCAGGAGGCTGATCACGTGAGCGGCCTGCAGAGGAGCTAGCGCGACGTGGCAGGAAAAGATTCATGGCTTGAGTGGCTTTCTGGACTTCTGAGAAGCGGTCAACAATGCCACTCATCGCAGAGCCGAAGAGACCGGTCGGAGAGAGCGGTGCGTTGAGGAACGTGGAGCGCTCTGCTTCTCCCATGTCGGCTAGCGTTAGCCACAGGTGTCTCTCGGTCACAGTCAGCGAGGCCATGCACTTCCCTAGGGCTTGAGCTGCAGCTTTGGTAGCACGAAGGGCGAGGTCTGTCGCACTTCGTAGATCAGTAACAGCCTCTGGGTGCCTGCCTTTCTCATCCCACTGCCGAAGAAGGTCCGCTTGTAGGATCTGTAAAACGGCCATGGAGTGCAGAGCAGATGCGGCTTGGCCGGCGGCGGAATAGGCGCTGCCAACATAGGCGGAAGTCGCTCTGCAGGACTTAGATGGGAGCACAGGCTTGGAACGCCATCTCGCGGAGGGCGGGCAAAGGTGTGCTGCTACCGAGTCCTCGACCGGGGGGATGGAGGAGTAGCCTCTCTCGGTGGCGCTGTCCACCGACGCGAGAGAGGTGGAGACGTGGGAACGGGTCCTGGCCGAAAAAGGAGCGTTCCACGACTTTGCAAGCTCCGTGTGTAGTTCCGGCAGGAATGGAACGGCCCGGGCCACGGGTGTAGGGCGGCGATGGCTTTGAAGAAAGCAGCCATCGAGTCTGTTGGGTGCCTGCTCAGGGGGCAGTGACCACTCGAGCCCGAGGCAGTCGACGGCCTGTGTGAGGAGGCGTGTTAATTCCCCTTCGACTCCGGCGCGGGTCCTGCTGGATTCCTGGGCCGAGGAGGAGGCTTGTGAGCCTGACCACTCCTCGCTGTCCGAATGATGGAACAGCAGGCCTTATCCTCCGCCTCGTCATCCGAGATGGCAGCAGTGTGGCCGCTCGGTGGCAACTGCGCGTCCCGGGGGGGCGGGGAGGGTGAAAACGATGCTCGAGGGAGAGGCTCCGGCGAGGCAGTCGCTTCAACCACAGTTTCCGGCAGCCTTTGGGAGCGGCGCTTGTTTCTGCGCGGCGGAATGTAAGGCGGCGCGGCGGCTTCTGTTTTGAGCACATCGAGTCGAGCCCGCAGGGTCGACATCGGTAGCTCCTCGCAGAAATCGCATCCGCCCTCAGCGAGGGCGAGCTCTGCGTGCCCCAGTCCCAGGCAGAGAGCGCAGATGATGTGGCGGTCTCCGGTGCTGAGAAGGGCGCGACATGAGGTGCAAGTGGAACGAGGCATCTTTAAAATGACGCTCGATACTCTTTTGTGAAGTTTGCTGAGGAACTTAGCTTGCTCTAAAAAAGGATACGTAGCCGGTTGGCGTAGCTCGCAGGATGGCTGAAGGTGGCGAAGACGGCCGGCTTCTTCGAGCGCTGTCCACGCTTGCTAGATGCCCCTCGAACGGCGACGCGGCTTCCAGTTCAGAGATGCGAAGAGCTTCGCTGAAGAGATGAAAATCAGGGTTCCAGCCTACGAACTACGCTTATATGCACTCTAGTCACGGCCATTTTGGCGGGCTTTGATGCAGTGAGCGCGCGGATGCCTCTCATTGGATGCGAGTTCGCCCAAGCTCGTCTATAGGCTGCAGCAGTTGCCGCAGAGCAACCTGTGAGCTCGCTAGATAGCCCGCTCAAAGTCTGCAGCTGCCGCACTGCGTTGACAATGGATACAAAAATTAAAGATAATTTTTTGGCTTCAATATCTCAGAAAAGATGAATCTTTCCCGTAGCGTAAGCTAGCTTACGCAATACGAGAGAACCTCTCGTAAGAGAACTATCCTTTAGAATAGATACAACATCAGTATCGATATTTCAGGATCGACAGCAGCTTTCTGTGGTTAATTAATTAGTCAATTAATATCAATTTCCATTGACGTTATTGACCACAGTAACGTTAACAGCACCATAGATTAAAAAGCTCCACAGTCTTCATACACACAAATATAACGTTAGGCTATAGCAACGTAGATTTCTTAAATGACTGCACCGTAATAAAAATATGGCTTTGACCGACCTGAACGACGCGGGAATTTTGGAGAATGCACTATATCGCTTCTATTTGGTCCGTGGAGAGTTGTTGGCATTGAGGAAATTATTGCCCCCTGCTGGTACTCAACCTTCATTCATGCGTGTCATGTTCACGCCTTGAGGAGGCAAAGCGTGACCCTGACACGCGTCCGCTATTGGACCAGCGTGTGTATTACACGCTTTAGCGTGATACCGGGTTGGTTAAATAATATCAAATGACTTCGACAATTAAAAAAAAATGTTGTCGATTTCGTCGCGTAATCAGCCCTAAAAGGAAGGCTGGTGTCTCGAGATGCATTTTAAAGAAGTTCTTTTTAACTTGACACAGCATCTAAAAAAAACACAGTGCTCCTTCACGAGAAGCTGAATAAACTATAAAATGCGGCGAAACGGTAAAAGACACACTTGTATATGTCCATGTGTAAATCTTTTTATTAGGTCTGTCAATCGATTAAATTTTTTTTATCAAATTATTTACATGGTTTCCCGATTAATTAATCGCATGTACAAATATTTGCTGAGAAAGCCCCTCATATAACAATAATTCAATATATAATAATGAAATAATTATACATAGTTATCTTTAAATATTTAAACATTATATATACAGCCGTGACCAAAAGTATTGGCAGTGACATAAATTTTGTGTTTTGCAAAGTTTGCTGCTTCATTATTTGTAGATAATTTTTTTCACATGTTTCTATGGCATACTGAAAAACAATGATAAGCATTTAATAAGTTTGAAAGGCTTTTATTGGCAAAAGAATTCAATATATGCAAAGAGTCTATATTTACAGTGTTGACCCTTGTTCTTCATAACCTCTGCAATTCACTCTGGCATGCTGGATATCAGCTTCTGGGCCAAATCCTGAACGATGGCGATCCATTCCTGCCTTATTAGTGCTTGTGTTGATCACAATTTGTGGGCTTCTGTTTGTCCACTTGCCTTTTGAGGATTGACCACAGGTTCTCAATGGGATTAATATCCGGGTAGTTGCCTGGCCACGGATCCAAAATTTAAATGTAATGATCTCCGAGCCACTTCATTATCACTCTTGCCTTTTGATATGGTGCTCCATCATGCTGGAAAATGCACGGATCATCACCAAATTGCTCCTGGATTGTTGGAAGAAGTTGCTCTTGCAGGACGTTTCGATACCATTCTTTATTCATCGTCAGCCCTACTTTTATTAATTAATATTAATTAATTTTTTATTAACACACAAATCATATCACAACTAAAATGAACACATAAGAGATCCACTAAAGAATCCATTCCACATTCCATGTCCACATAACATGTTATTTAATTTTTTTTGAACTGGCTTCATGTTCACTGAAGATTTTCACTGGAATTACTGGATAAAGAAGCAGCAAAATTAGCAGTGAAGTAGTTAACAAAAAAGGTGTCCTTAATAGTCTACACATTTTTTTATGTAATTCTTCCCTGTCAAAAAGTGGTTTTAGTGTATCCCAAATAATAACATTTAAAATGTGTTCAATTATTACAAAATTTCATTCATTTTCAGGTTTCATTTTCCAACCCAATGTCTCCTGAATATTCATTTAGGTGCAACACTAATTTCAAATAAAACTACTTGTGGGTGATATAGGCAAAATATAATCAAAATGTTGCATACATTTTTATAAAAACTGATTTAAAAATGACTGTAAATAAACAAAACAATAAACCATATCTAAAATAAAGGTAGGATTATCGCACGTCTTTGATATTGAGTAAAATTTTATTTTATCTTAGTGGTTATTATAAAGTACCCTTTAAACCCATTCTTTCTAACCTGCTACTGCGAAATCTGAAAACATTCTGAAGGAATAATGGCTGAAAGAATCAAACAGGCAGGTGGATATTCCTTTACTTCACCTTTCTGCTGATCATATCTCCCTTCTGTTCTTCTCATGAGTTGATGCACATTAGTCATTCTTATAAATGCTTCACAAACACAGCCCCCTTTTCCCTTACCTCCCTAATAGGCTAAAAATACTTTTCTTGCCTCCAATGTTTTTTTTAACTCAAGCATGTTTTATTCTTTGAAGACATTTGTTTGTAGTTGGTCATCAGACTGTTTTTATCGCTGCCCTGTTATCATGTCACCTTACATCTGTCTTAACATCTACTCTCCCTGACCTTGCTTTGCCACTAAATCTTGCAGCAATATTAATTCAGCTTCTCAACACATAATGAATGATAAAAGCAGGAATCGTGAGCTGCATGAAATCTGATCTTGCATCTTTGTCTGAGTGACCATTATGAATTTACAATCTGTGAGCTATAATATTGATCTTGAGATGATTAGCTAGCAGGGTATTTCAGTTCAATGCTTTTCACCTCACCTTCACATAATTGAGAACACTTATGCAAAGATGCAACCACTACAGCAGAGACCAATTTAATCCTAATATGAAACATTTAGGAACTAAATGACTTGTTGCTAAATTACATAATAGCTTGATATACACTCAATAAGTACTTTATTAGGTCCTAATAAAGTGCCCAATGTGGTCTTCTGCTGTTATTGCCCATCTGCCTTAAGGTTCAACATACTTTGCATTCTGAGTTGCTATTCTGGTCACTGCAATTGTACAGAGTGGTAAACTGAGTTACTGTAGCTTTTCTGTCAGCTCAAACAAGTCTGGGCATTCTCTATTGACCTCTCTCATCAACAAGGTGTTTCTGTACACAGAACTGCTACTTACTGGATGTTTTTTGGCACCATTCAAAGTAAACTCTAGAGATAGTTGTGCATGAAAATCCTAGGAGATCAGCAGTTACAGAAATACTTAAACAAGCCTGTCTGGCACCAAAGATCATGCCACGGTCAAAATCACAGAGATCGCATTTTTCCCCATTCTGATGGCTGATGTGAACATTAACTGAAACTCCTGAACCATATCTGTTTGATAATATGCATTACAATGCTGCCACACGATTGGTCGATTAGATAATCACATGAATAATTAGGTGTACAGGAGTTCCTAATAAAGTGCTCAATTAGTGTACATAGTGGTTCTGAAGCACTTTTCCAGGCTCACATTTAATTGCATTTTTTGTAGTGGTGGAAGATCCACAGGGATATTCATTAAACTGAATATCTACACTTCACTTTTGTTGGAAGATTAGCTAGTCTGTGGAATGGTGGCAAAAGACTATGTATTATGTAGTGGAGTACTAGCTTGTGCATAGGAACTGAATATGCTTACCTCTTTTTAGTTTTATGCCTTTTAACATTCACTGCCATGTAAAGAAGGGACATTTAACTGTACTATTTATTTGTCAAGACCTTTTTATTTGTATAATGTTTTCACAATACTTTGATAGTCTTGAAGCCCAAAGTAAACAGCTTTATAGTAATAAAGTATATATAGGCCTTAAAATGTCTTTTAAGTCCCACTAAACAAGCCAAAGGCAACTGCCCATCCTCCTCTTGCTTTACATACATTAACATATGCAAATATTATTTAGCTATATAGTATGTGTAACACAAGTTATGTTTTCACTGAATAAATGTAATTATGCCATTTTTACCATTTTAAATGTTTTCTTAATTTTAATATGTATTACAGCAAAACAGTTTAACTGCATGTCTTCTCAGCTACAGCAAGCAGTCAGTGATTAGTCTGATAGATGCAAAGTTTTCTCAACAGTCTACAATAGCGACTACATTTTTACTTTCTCTCTCCATTCTCTCAGTTGACTGAGAGAGATCAGCTGCATGCTCCTGAGTACTTCAAGAATACACTGAAATAGGGAAAGCACTTCAAGTTATTTTCAGTGACAATCATAACCAGAGAATTTATAATCTATACTGTAGAGTATCTAAGTCAGGTTTGATGAATGTACGACTAATATTAATGATCGTAATCAATGATTAATCATACGGTTTTGACTAGATAACAATACATACAAAAACGCCCCAAAAAGGGCTTATATAGTCCAAGAGTCTGAATAATTAATTAGGAATATACATCATGTGCAGACAGGCTATATTCATTTTAATAACACCTTAATGGAATTGACCCGTAGGCTACCACAACCAGTCAGTTCGTCCAGTGAACCGCTTTGCTAAATACTCCTGATCAATTCTCCAGAAGGTTTATTTTTAGTATAAGCTTATTCATCAAAAGCACGTTAACTTACTTTGATAATATCAGCTCGTAGCTTTAGATCGCACATTAAAGAGGCTTTGTTTTATGACCAACAAACACAGACACTCAAGCGTATAATTGGGTTTAATACAAGGAACTAGGATAAATCACTACACTTAACAAACACCCATTTAACATAGAATAAACATAAAATAAACAAAGTACACACAGTAAGGGAAAATAAAGGATTAGAGGTATAGCAAACTTGTTTCAACAGTTAACCCTTTTAGAGCCAGCACGGAAGTTACACACTGTAACGCATTTGAATTTCAATGAAATAATACTTGCACAATGGACCTTTGTGTAGCTGAGCAAGACTGCGTGTATGTCGTGTCCTCGTGGCGTCCTTGAGATGGGCTTTCTGTCGGCGTTTCCAGAGCATGGGTTGTTCGCGGAAAGTTCGAAGCGTCTTAGAGGGTAACTGTTGAAGAGTCGACGGGTGTCCCGGAGCGTTGCAGAGCGTTCAGGGGAGTCCGAGGGAGGGGAAGAGAGAGATTTGAAGGGTTGTTCCGAAGGGGTCCAGAAGAACGGGGGAAGAGTGCAGAAGAGAAGAGACGTAAGGGATGCAAGAGAGCAAGAGAGGGAGCAGCAAAAGAGAGGAGTCAATGCTGGATCTGACTTTTAAAGTAGGGAGGTCACACCTCCTTTGGGAGAAGTGACCCAATGAGACCCCTCCGTTTTGGGCGCGAGTTGGTTTCTTTGTTCTGCCAAGGCTCTTCATTTGCATACTTTACGACTTAACAGGCTTTGGGCTGTCAAAAGACAGTAAAACATAGCAGAATACCTTTTAATGTACCCTTATATTTATATTCAGCTAGGACAAGTCGTAAGGTTTAATTTGATACCAAGAAACGTGTATTTGGTAAACTTAAAAGTGGATATACATTTTAAGACCCTTTATATAAGGCCTCAGAGTTTAATTACACAACTGAACAATCTTAACTAGTTTATTCTAACAGCAGACATACACAAATATACGGGGATTAAACATATTTCCTTAAAAATAAGCCCTTCTAGGTTTTTAAATGAAAGACACACACTTTGTTGCCAACTTTTCACGTGCCTTTCTCACATGGTAAAGCACGAGGATTTGGAGTGTCCCTCTGTCAATAGCGCATTGTACTTCACAGACTAGCTGGCGCCATTTCAGTGATCTTACAGGGGTTCTTTGTATTCAGAATCAATGACTCCATGATTCCCCTTCATACTCTACAATACAGTAGTGCATTCATAATGGTCATCTATAAACTGAGGTGGTGTCCTCCTCTAAACCTTCTGCCATCTTATATATATATATATATATATATATATATATATACCCGTTCCTCAGTATATTCAGTTTTTACTGCTGCTTTTCTCTCGTGATCTGCCCTCTTTTTTTCCTCTCATGCTAACACCCCCCCCCCTCCACCAACCCATCCAGGCTTCATTCCCTTTCCCATTCCCATCGTTGACACCAGCGTGAATGCCAGGCACCTCCCTTCCCCTCCTCTCCAACACAGACGCTTCCACAGCCCCTCCACCCCCACATTCCTCAGATACTACCAAGTGCCTGGGAACGCTGGGATGAAAAGACAGTTTTCTGACTCAGCTCAAGTGAAACTACCTGGGCTAAAGGCTTCTCCTCATTTTAACCACAGAAACCATTCAGTGCCCCTACCCTCTGAGACTGAAACCAGCCAGAGTGATGAGATAACTGCCTGTTTATGGGAGAAATCTGAAAACCTCACTGTTCCTGCGCTTGTCATAAGAATAACTTGGCTATTATTTAACAAGCTCTGTTACCCAGGAAATATACTTTTGACAGTGTTTTAGCCTTTTTATTCACCATTTTAAATGATGTGTTGATCATTGTAATCAAAATCACATTTGTTTGTTTTGGCTTGCTGTTAATTTCAAACAAATTTCTTTGGCACTTTCAACAAATAGTGTTCAAAAAGGGGTTTAAAAAATAAGTTAAATTTTGTTTTTGCTTAAAGGGTCAGTAAAAGAGTCAACATTTTCCATCAACTGTGCAATCTTTTATTTTCTATTTATTTTACAGGGTTTGCAGTTCTTGCAACCCTGATATAAAATTTTGGGACATAATACCTGAGTTGTGTAATTTAATAAACATATATAATAATACATAAAATAAGTAAAAAAGCCATACCAGAATGGGTAGTAGGGTCTTTAGATGCAACCTAAATAATGCTATTGTTTAGTAGGCATTGCTAGTTTTGGACAAAATGTTGGTTTGTGGTTAAACTTTTAAATTAAAGGAATAAATTAAATTAAACCCATAAATTAAAGGAATATTTTTTTTTTTTTTTTTAAATATAGCTTTGATAACAGGGCTTGATGGTTATCAAAGCTTGATGGAAAGGTAATAGTTTAGTCTAGCTACTATGGCTATCATTCATAGTTATCTCTCGAAATAATAAAATGGGTTTTGTACCTTTTGTGCCTTAAATTTCTATTTGTACCCCAGTTTGTACCCTAATTTGCTGAAAGTTCTATAATTAAATACTTTATGTTAAGTTTATTTCAGTATATCTCTGTGTAATCAGAATGGGCTGAACACAGTCAAATGGTATCTAATTATTGAACGTTCCTGTTTAGTGAGTTATTTTTTAACATTTTTAACCAATTGTCAATGTGTAATGCCTCTGTACCAATGAGCAAAGTTTTTAACCTGTCTAAAATAATATTATGACCAAAGGACAGCTTTGCGTTACATGACTTTGAACACATTTGATTAAAACTAGCCATCAAAAACAACTCCCCAATGTTTGTTTTTGTTTCTGTTTAGGTTTATGGAATTTATTATACTTTTAGTGCTGTAATTTAGTGATACAGATTTACATCAATTGCATAATTTGCCATGTCGCAAACTGGAAGGTTTATTTTTCCAATACAGTATAAATTACTTTATTTCAAAGGACTGATGACTGTATTATGCAAAGCATTTTGGCTTAAGTCGGTGGTGAGGAGTGACCCATACAAAATGAAGCCTCATTTGTGCTTTAATCACATTCCAGCCATTTATGGAGTGTGACACGTTTCCCTCCCACATTTCACTTAAGAAGAGAAAGAACATTTTACTTTTTGTGATTAAGTACAGCCATTTCTATCATTACTGATTTACCTCTCACTCTCGCTTTCTGTGTACGTGGTCTTTTTATCAAGATCTAGTGGAATGTGTGTGGTCAGTTGGCAAATTATTCTGTTAGATAACAGCCCCATTCCTTTTCATGAGGCTCTTCTGTAATGAGTTTTTAGTGCTGGTGATTTGCCATCAGTATAAATAAGCAATATTGTGATGATTCCAATGCATTTTTTGTTTGGCCATTTAAGTTTCCAAAAGTCTGCTCTACTGAGCTAGTTTTCCCCTCGTCTCATGACTTACCATTATGAGAGATTTTATATTAAGTCTCTGATTTTAAACCTCATAGATTAGCAAATATGGCAATAGTCTCATCACATGGTCTCAGCAATACCGTATATACAATATAAGTCTATATATATATATATATAAGTATGTGTGTGTGTGTGTGTGTGTGTGTGTGTGTGTGTGTGTGTATATATATATATATATATATATATATTAGAGCCGGGACTTTAACGCGTTAATTTAGATTAATTAATTACAGACTTTAACGCGTTAATTAAGATGAATTAATTACACAAAAAATAACACATTAAATATTTTTTACGCATTTTAAATCACACTTATTTTTGAACCGTGGAACGTTTCTCACTGGATGAGTTTCGGCGGACCGATTATACTGAAGCACCAACTAGCGTTCATGACTTCAGACAACAACAAACCACAGTGAAAATAAACGAAGAAGCTGACGAGACCGCTTTGGTTGGCCCCGTGGATGGGAAATTTTGTTATAAAAAAGGAACGGATGGAAGCGTCGATAAGAGCATGGTTGTGTGCAAGCTATGCAACAAGGAATTTGCATATCACCGCAGCACATCGAGCCTCAAGTATCACCTCAACGCAAAACATAATACAAAAATAAACAATATTTTGTTGCTTAAGCTTATGTATTCAGTCATTATTCAATGGTATACTAAAAATCCATGTGAAAAAAAATTACTTCTCACTGTTCTCAGGTCAAATATTTATGCAATTAAAATGCGATTAATTTCGATTAATTAATTACAAAGCCTCTAATTAATTAGATAAATTTTTTTAATCGAGTCCCAGCCCTAATATATATATATATATATATATATATATATATATATATATATATATATATATATATATATATATATATATACACACATACACACACACACACAATCAGGTCCATAAATATTGGGACACCGACACAATTCTAATCTTGTGCTTCCAAGATGTGCTTTAACTGCAGACTTACAGTTTTAATTTGAGGGTATTTACATTCAGGTGAACGGTGTAGGAATTACAACAGTTTGTATATGTGCCTCCCACCTTTTAAGGGACCAAAAGTAATGGGACAGATTAACAATCATAAATCAAACTTTCACTTTTTAATACTTGGTTGCAAATCCTTTGCAGTCAATTAAAGCCTGAAGTCTGGAATGCATAGACATCACCAGACGCTGGGTTTCATCCCTGGTGATGCTCTGCCAGGCCTCTACTGCAACTGTCTTCAGTTCCTGCTTGTTCTTGGGGCATTTTCCCTTCAGTTTTGTCTTCAGCAAGTGAAATGCATGCTCAATCGGATTCAGGTCAGGTGATTGACTTGGCCATTGCATAACATTCCACTTCTTTCCCTTAAACTCTTTGGTTGCTTTCGCAGTATGCTTCGGGTCATTGTCCATCTGTACTGTGAAGCACCGTCCAATGAGTTCTGAAGCATTTGACTGAATATGAGCAGATAATATTGCCTGAAACACTTCAGAATTCATCCTGCTGCTTTTGTCAGCAGTCACATCATCAATAAATACAAGAGAACCAGTTCCATTGGCAGCCATACATGCCCACGCCATGACACTACCACCACCATGCTTCACTGATGAGGTGGTATGCTTTGGATCATGAGCAGTTCCTTTCCTTCTCCATACTCTTCTCTTCCCATCACTGTGGTACAAGTTGATCTTTCTCATCTGTCCATAGGATGTTGTTCCAGAACTGTGAAGGCTTTTTTAGATGTTGTTTGGCAAACTCTAATCTGGCCTTCCTGTTTTTGAGGCTCACCAATGGTTTACATCTTGTGGTGAACCCTCTGTATTCACTCTGGTGAAGTCTTCTCTTGATTGTTGACTTTGACACACATACACCTACCTCCTGGAGAGTGTTCTTGATCTGGCCAACTGTTGTGAAGGGTGTTTTCTTCACCAGGGAAAGAATTCTTCAGTCATCCACCACAGTTGATTTCCGTGGTCTTCCGGGTCTTTTGGTGTTGCTGAGCTCACCGGTGCATTCTTTGTTTTTAAGAATGTTCCAAACAGTTGATTTGGCCACACCTAATGTTTTTGCTATCACTCTGATGAGTTTGTTTTGATTTTTTAGCCTAATGATGGCTTCACTGATAGTGACAGCTCTTTGGATCTCATATTGAGAGTTGACAGCAACAGATTCCAAATGCAAATAGCACACTTGAAATGAACTCTGGACCTTTTATCTGCTCCTTGTAAATGGGATAATGAGGGAATAACACACACCTGGCCATGGAACAGCTGAGCAGCCAATTGTCCCATAACTGTTGTAATTCCTACACCGTTCACCTGATTTGGATGTAAATACCCTCAAATTAAAGCTGAAAGTCTGCAGTTAAAGCACAGCTTGTTTGTTTCATTTCAAATCCATTGTGGTGGTGTATAGAGCCAAAAAGATTAGAATTTTGTCGATGTCCCAATATTTATGGACCTGACTGTGTGTATGTGTGTGTGTATATATATATATATATATATATATATATATATATAAGTTTTTTAATCTGTATAACCCAGCGCTAATACCCATTTGCTTTTGAATACAATACCTTTTAGATATGTGTGATTGGAAGGATGAATTTCACATATTGAATGTCACTCTAGAATATAAAATATTAAGGGGCACACTGAAATATTGTTTGGTTGTAACATGAGTAATGTCCAAGCATGAAGGAGTTTTGGCCAGGTGAGTAACATTTGTCATCTTTATCACCGAGAACCATGTACAAGAAGCACTTATGGGGTACATCCTGTATTTAGAATGTAATTAACTCTTTCAATATTCTCAGCATGCCATTAGTACCTGATCTCCTGAAGACGAGTATAGAAGAGGTTCCTTGGGTCCTAGTTCCAATAGTGACTACAGAAGAGGTGGGACCCAGTGCTGCTCATTCCGCCACCAGCACAGTCACCGAAGAGCCCCTCTCGCTTACTGGTGAGTTAATGCAGGCAGATACACTTGGGGTGTACTTAACTCTCTGGGGTCAACGGACAGACTGCTGGATGCTACTTATCACCCAACCATGAAACAAATGTCTAAAGAATGCTTACAATGTCTACTTTTAAATGAAACTATTCAAACAATTTCTCCTGCAATGTAATCTGTATGAAACAAAGCGATGTACAGTTTTTACCAGTTCATCTCATTATCTCTAATGTGATCACACCCACCAGCACATACGATAATGTGCTGAGACGATCAATGCAAATGGAAAACGCCCCCGACTGTGTTCAGAGGTTTGATGTAATCAATTCATTAATTTTACTGCGTGTTTGTAATGATACACAGGCGATGAAACTTCTGGATATTAAGGAAGAGTTAACATTTTCCTCACAAGAAGAGCGGGACTCCGATGAACATTTGTATTTTGAAGAGAGACTTGATCCAGCCAAGGATAAAATTTCGGACGAGTAAGTCATTTAGTTGACTTTAGCTGACATGCTATTTTATATAAACATGTACATCTTTTACTAGTGGGACTTTTTCCAGACTTGCCAGCCAGGATTCAGAGTATTGAAATTTGAAATATGATTCTAATAAGCAAGTTTTAGTTACATTTAAATGTTATTTCAGCTAAAGCAGGCATTTAAATTGTATGCTGTATGATATAAATATAATATGTAATATGATATAAAAATAATATGAATGTTTAGATTATATTTTATCTAGTGTCTACAATGCCTCATTATCATCAACAAAGCTTGTGCTTGCAAATATGTGTTCAGGTTAAATTTGTAAAATGCACTTTAAATATGCCCATATTAGAAAATCAGCATATTATAATGATTTCTGAAGGATCATGTGACACTGAAGACTGCAGTAATGATGTTGAAAATTCAGCTTTTATCACAAATTGTCTTTTACAATATATTTAAATAGAAAACTGTTCTTTTAAATTGTAAAAAGAGTTCAGAATATCAATGTTGTTTCTGTATTTTGGATCAAATAAATCCATTCTTGGTGAGCAGAAGAGACTTCTTTTAAATGGTAGTGTAGGTCTAAAATTAAGTAAAGTCTTATGTAAAGAAAATGTATAGTCAGATTTCTTTTTTTAACTTAAAACTTGATTTTGATCATTAAGTCTCCTCGCATTCATTCTGTATCCCTCATTGATAGGCCCAGGGGAGGGTCTTTTGTCTCTCAGGTGTGAATTACAATCCATATTCATGATCATTCACGCCTCCTCGCATATTACCATTCAACACAAAAATTGTCTTATAAAAGTTAAATTACTATATTGTTTTGTATGAATGAGTTATCAGGCTGGTTTTCACATCATTTTGTAGCAAAAACTCTAGGCTACAAGATCCAATTCTCAAAAGTCTTGTGGACAAATGTTTAGTATCTGTTATATGGCCTTATTTCAGTGACTTAAAATTTTAGTTTTTTCAAAAACCATACATAAACGTTATTTTCTAAAAAATAAAAACATGTACACACATGTTGCTCTCATATTATTGTAGCCCAGTTTGTGCTGAATACAGTGTTATCAGACTTTAGCTATTAATATGTTTTTGTAAGCTACTGAAAAAAGCACAAATGTCAAGGCATGTCAAAACTTCTCCAGGACCCAAAATACCATCAGACCCCAGAGGGTTAAGTTTCAAAAGTGATCAAGACATTATAAATATGACTTGTGATGTAGTAGTGTCTGAAGAGGTGGGCAACTGGGCATAATGTGAATTTATTAAATAAGACATGCACCCAATCTCTAAAATTCATATATTTACATTTATATACATGTATATGCCGTTGTAAGTATAGTCCCACATTACAAAATGTATATCAGGGTAAGTTTCTTGCAGGCATGGTGTACAGTACACTGATGAGATCAATGGTATGGTAACTTGATGTTAAAAATGAATTTAAAGAGCCCATATTATGCTCATTTACAGGTTCATCATTTTATTTTGGGGGTTTACTCGAATAGGTTTACATGTTTTTTTACATGTAAAAAGAAAATCGTATTGTCTCATACTGTACATTGCGCAGCACCTCTTCACCCTCTGTCTGAAACGCTCTGTTGTAGCTCCTGTCTTCCAAACCAGGTGTTTCAGGCAGTTCAGGAGCAGTGTTTTCTGTGGGAGAGAGTAACTCCCTTTGGCGTGGACTTTGTGCTTTGTAATTTGCAGAGCTTTTACATGCACAAACAGCTATATTACACACTAAAGGCCGGGTAAAATCCCAAAAAGCATAATAGGGCCTCTTTAAATTAAATGCAAATTAAGTGCTAGTGCTGCACGATTAATCATATCACAATCGCGATGTCAGCCTGTGCGTTTATATGACGGCAAATTCTGCGATTTTATTAAATAAATAAGTGCATGTGATGTGTGGATGTGACAGTCCATTCTCTCTGGGAGCTGTTTGCCCATTTTCTATGAGAAAAATGCACTACCGACAGCAGTAAATGGCAAAACAGAAAAACATTTGATTACAATTATGGGACACTTTTGTCCAGCAACTGCGAAAAGTATAAAAAATAGCACGGGTGCAGTAATGTACAGTATTTTCACAAAGTCTAATTGCATAAGTTAAATTTAAATGTATGTGTATGTATATATCTGAAATGAACATTCTGATTGGTGGATCAGCTTAGTCGGACCGTCTGTCTAGCTCATGCCATCAGTTGTGCTCCTGCCTCCCGCTGCTCCGTGCGTGTTTAGAGAGAATCTCTATACACTTAATAAAAAAACAAATAACATACAATTCACTCAACGGTGCTGTGGCATCGCATTAGTAGATTGCTTTTGACCCAGAACTTTTTCATACTCTTTGCTCTGGTATCACTTATTTTAGGTGGGCATTCGCAAAATACTACGAAAGATAGGTGGGCATATGGCATGTGCCTTAAGACTACACTACTGAATATGACATTTTAATGAACATTAGAAATGTTTAGTACTTTTGTAACCTGTCATAGAGAGATAGTGTGTACAGTTTGAATTGAAGGAAAAAAGCATGAATGTTGTCAGAGTTGTATGAATCAAAATATAACACACAACATTTGATTTCCATAGCCCTGAATTTAGATATGAGGGGCTTCCCTTTTATAGTTAAAATATCATGTGATATCACACTCCTCCATTGTGTGAACAGATTGATTCAATCTGCATGCAGATGTTATCCATCTTTCTGTCTGACCTTTTATTGTTTAGTGATGTTCACTGAATCTGCTGTCATTAATAGAAGCTGTGACTTGGCTCAAGCAACTGAAGATTGAAGACACAACAGTGCCTGCTCCAGCCAGAAACAATGTCAACCTCAACATGAACAACCAGGTCAGTTTTAGCCATCCAGAAGAACTCACTCACTCACTCACTCACTCACTCACTCACTCACTCACTCACTCACACAAAGGCTTTTTGTTAATGGTGTTTCTGCAATATACAAAAAAAAAAAGATGAATAAAGCTGAAATATAGACTTTAAATATTGAGGTTTGCCACTGTGCCATTCTCTCCTCAGGATGCACTTTATATTAAACGTGAATAGGAAAGATGATTACAAATGCTATAACTGCAGTCCATATGAACTGTGATTTTTTTTTTTGTTTTTTTTTTTCCTCAAACTGAAGCATATGATGAATCTTCACAATATATTCAGGATGTGCATCTGGATGTTAGACCTACACCTTAGTACTGAAACATCACTACATTTGAACAACTATTTTTAGCTGCATTATATCTTTATGTATCTCTGAGCTGTGCTTTGATCTATGTACAGGAGGAAGTGGTGAAACTGAGTGAGAAAAGTTTGAACAGTCTGGGTAGCAGTCCTGTCCTAAACCACCTCAAAGCTCCTGAGGAACTCAAGAGCAACATCCTGAAAGCTCAAGCAGAGGCAGCACTCAAGGTATACTACTGCTATCATAGACTAATTTACACCTGGTGTTAACAGATCTCAAATGCATTTCCTCAAACCACTTTTGATCAGATTTTGTCAAGGGTAGGATCTTTGATTTCATAACTTCATACATCGCTTACTATGTTAGTGTGTCACTACATATTGATGTCTGGCATACCCAAGAAGTTCCATGAAAGCATCTGCATGCATGTTTGGGCTTTTTGAAATTTAGAAATGTTTTAATCATATGGTGGTTTTCTCGTAGCTATGCATCCAAAAGTGTTAGAACACAAGACATTGGACCTTGTTTACACCATTTTTTATGGCTTTTGATTAGATCCCCTGAAACAGATGTTACTAGTAGGGGTAAACAGGGCATAATCTCTTTATTTAACCAGATCCTTTGCTGCTTTATTATGCTGTATTGCAGTGTTTCCTACAGAATTCAGCTCTTATATTATATTATTAATATTATTATTACAAAAAAACTGCATTGCACATGTTTAACTTTAACTAGCATCTGTTAAATTGTGTTGGTTTAATAATCGTTAAAAAGCTCTCAAAGAGTAGAATTTTTTTTTTACTCACAAACAAAAATATAGCCAGTAATTGTTATGGTTACCCTGTCTTGTTTCTCTGTTGCCCTCTTGTTTTCCATCTTGTCACTTTTGCACTTCTTAGTTTTCACTTTAGTCCCTTATGTAACTCCATAGTCCTCTGTTAGCGTTCGTGTTCCCTGTCATTGTTTCCACCTGCCCTCATCAGTTTGCCGTTTGCTTCTGTTAATCACCTTATTATCTTGTTTAAGTTCTGTTCGTTCATTGGCCCCTTTTTCCCTTGTTTGTGTATTTATACCCCGTGTCTTTGTTCAGTCTTTGTCGATCGTCGTTTGATGTCAACCTGGTGTGTGTTTCCTCCTCGAGTCCCCTGTTTGCTTACGTCGTGTTTAATTGACTATTTTATGTTTTATTTCCCCATCGTGGGTTGTTCCTTTGTGTTTTCCTGTTTTGTTCATGTAATAAAGTTCGAACTGCGTTTGGATCCGCATCTCCTCGTCTGCCTCGTTAATCATTCATGACAGTAATAGCCATGTATATGTTTTTGACATACATGTTACATGTAAACATGTATTGCTTTTAAGCAGCGTTTTTGCTTATAACTTCACATAAAATAAACAGAACATAAAATCTCACATTCCATTACATAGAGTAGGGTATACCTGTTAAAATGGGCCCACACACACAACATAATAGTAATCGTATCAACACACAATTTTACTCTGTTACGGTTGACCTTGTTTATACCCAGAGATATGTCGTCAAATCAGAAAAATAGGGAAAACATTTTTCTTAGCCTGAGAGTCTTATAATTTATTATAACCTATAAATAAATCTTTCTTTAAAGTGATACCAAACAATTGACCATCCATTTTAGTTTTTTAGTTGAGATATAAGCCTTTAATTTTAAGCATGCCACAGAAACAGGAAATCTTTAAAAAGACCTTCAGATCATAAAAGGTTGTTATTATTTTTTTTTTCAGGATTCCAAAGATGAGCTTGGATTGACTGCAGACAAGAACTGTAACCTGCAGGAGGCAGCAGCCAGGTATAATATACTGTATATTAGGGTTGCAACTTGATAATCAATTAATCTTATGATTATTAGAACAACTATTTGGCGATAATGGTAATGATTTATCATTAACTCTTAACAGATTATTCAGCTTGTGCCTGACTTAAAAGGTTGTATTAAACATGCTTACTAACAATAAAGAGGACAAAATCATCTTTTAAAAATACCTCTATATGACATTCACTGAATTAAAAGGGAAAAAATACTTTTTAAGTTTTATTCAGTAAAGAAATGCACTGCAAAAAATCCTGCTGTTATCAAGTTCTAGTTATTTACATGATCTAATTCCATTTTATTTTAACTTTAATAAAGCTATAATGCGTTAAATATAACTGCATTTAAGATGTAGCACTGGGGTGTTTCCTTGAAAGACGCTCGACATGCAAGTTTTGCTTCAGTTGAGCGGCAGCTCCAGCTCCACTTATTCCAGACTTACTCAAGTGGTTTAATCAATGTCTTCTGAAGTGATCCAGTTGGTTTTGGTTGAGAACAGACCAAAATATTACTCTTTTTTTCACTTTACATATGGTCATTGCAGTGTCTAGACGTGATCATAATTTAAAACTCTATTACAATTCCAAGCACTTGACGCATGCACAGATGGCACTAGAGGAAGTGTAATCGAGCTTGAAATTATGATTGCCAAGGAGACTACTGTCAAAATTTACAATGCAAATGGAGTTATATTTTGGTCTGATCTCACCCAAAACCAACTGGATCGTTTCAGAATACATTTATTAAACCACTGGAGCCTTATGGATTACTTTTATGATGACTTAATCTCCTTTGCTTTTGGAGTTCTGGTCACCATTCACATGTATTGTATGGACCTACAGAACTGAAATATTTTCTAAAAATCTCTGTTTGTGTTCTGCAGAAGAAAGAAAGTCATACACATCTGGGATGGTATGAAGGGGAGTAAGAGGGTCTATGATGGGAGAATTAAAAATTTTGGTTGAACTATTCCTTTAAAATACTTTAGATCCATGGATGGTACACATGTGACACATTGAGCCATGGTGCCCGTTTGATTCTGGACCTTGTCCCAATCAATATATATATATATATATATATATATATATATATATATATATATATATATATATATATATATATATATATATATATTTGTGACTAGGCTCTAAATTGTGATGCTCATGCATGCATTTCAGACTATCTTATTATTTATATATTTATTTGGTCAAAAGCTTCAAAGCTTACCAATATATTAATATGATCTATTTGCATAACCCCTCATGACATCACATTTGGCATCTCAGTCCTTCCCTCTGTCATGTTGAGTTGGAAGTTTTGGTCCATATACATGAAAGGTGCTTACATAAATGGATCTTATTGAGCTACTTGTTCTAATCTTCTGAAGCAGTCCAGCTGGAGTTAAAGGTCAAGATGGGGTTAGATGAATGCCTTAGGAAATTCATGCCTCCATAGCTAAACAGATTTTTTTGTATAATGTCAGTTCTGTCATAAAGTATGTATAATTATTAGTGCTGTCAGTTGATTAAAATTTAAATTGTGATTAATCATATTTTTTTTCCATTTAATCGTGATTAATCACAGTTTTTGAAAGAGCTGAAAATTTCTTGTCAAAAAGCATTTATTTCCATCTTAAGAAGAAAACAACAAAATGTAACAATATAATGCTTTACTAACATTTTCCAAGCAAAGTCTTCCACAATAAATGCAATAAAATAGTAACATTAAACTGTTAAACATTAAACATAGGAGGTTGACTAAATTAAAAGAACTCGTTTCCCCATAAGTTGCATATTCATTGCAATGGGTATTAAATATCTTAAACTCTCTTCCACAATATTCATCTGCTGGTAAACTGTGCCTTTCCACTTTGTTATAGTAATTGTGAAGCTGTGTTCATGATTTACATCAGGGTGTCAGCGCCATTTTGAACTCACATTGAAAAACTCACCATTTTGTCTTTTTTCCAGACAAAAGCGTCTCATTCTGCGTTTTGTTTATGGTTAAGACTTGACTTTCTCCTGTGGTAATTAAAATGTGCCTTACAA
Organism: Xyrauchen texanus; assembly: GCF_025860055.1. Lineage (NCBI taxonomy): Eukaryota > Metazoa > Chordata > Actinopteri > Cypriniformes > Catostomidae > Xyrauchen > Xyrauchen texanus. The sequence goes on from NC_068289.1 coordinate 24,533,031, forward strand.
GTCCCATCTAGACTTGTTTTGTACATCATACAGTGCTAAGAGCTCCTTTCTGCATAATTTTTTTTACTGACAGGGAATTGCTGTCAGAGATTCTTTTATTTACTGAGAAAACGACCTCCGCGGCTCTTTCATAGGAGAGTATTATGACAGTACCGCCCATAGAGATATCAATGGGACTGCCGTGTTATGCTGTTTTATGCTGAGCTTGTAGGCTCATCTTGGTAGAAGGGCTCTGGCACTGTTTCAGTTTGTGAAGTGTGCATCAGTGTAAGGACTCTGGGCGGACATATTACAAAGGTTCCGCCCTTCACACAGGTGTCTATTCCATATTAACGGTAAATGTGTTAATCGCAATTAAGAAAAAATTACGCCTTTAAACTTTTCAAATTAATTGTATGCCTTAATGCATTAATTCTGACAGCTATAATAATAATTACAAAATTATAAGCTAAAATGCTAAAAGTTTTTGACAGAGCATGTCCCACAACAGGTCTCTGCTTGAACATTTCAAAATAATAATAATAAAGTTGTCATGTCATCTACCCAGTTGTGTTACATGATTGTTATTAAAAGTTATAATTTTGATAACTTTTAATTATCAAAATGATAATGAACCGAGGTAAGTGGTGGTTGGCAATGCCTCTCTTTCTCTTTTCATCAGATTGACGGCTCGTGGAGGACATATGGGAAGAACCACCTCTTTGCCAGTGATCGGGCGAGCAGAACGACATGAGTCCTGGGACCTGTTTAACCAGCCCAGTCTGCTGTCCAGCTCGACCAGCAGGTGAAACCACAGCTCACAAAACCTGGTCCAAGAACAGTGTCAAACACCAGCACTGTTGGGCAGGTATAAAGAGAGGGTATTCTGCAAAGATGCATTGCTTTGTTTGTTGAGTGAGTAAATGAAGACATAGTAGTGCAATGTGAGTGAGCCTGTGGGCCTGTAATCCTCCTGGGACAGAGTTTAAGGCAGTAGAGCACAAGCAAACAGGCAGAAACTGGGGCACAACCAGATTAAAGGGGCCACCTCCCATTGCTGGATATGATCAGGTGTTCACTAGAACTGGTCAGAATTTACCTAAATGTGACATTTGTTGTGCAGAATTGATTACAGTGGTGCCTAAAACGAAGACTGAAATTATTTGAGTGAGATTTGGTTGGTAAAGCTCTCTGTTGCCTTCTTGTGAACTTGATCACAGATTAGTCATATGACCAAGTATGCCTGGAAGCATGTCCTTATGTAACCACATGTACTCATGCAACAGATTTACTGTGCAATTAGCTGTTTACACTGACCTGGAGCATTCAGCTCTGATTGTCACATGACAAAAAAGAAATGTGAAATGAGCGCTTTAAACTAAAAGAAATCAGAATTTTTACAAATTCAAAATGAAAATGAATTGTCATGGAAATTATAGATTCAATTATAATTTACCTAAAGATTATTAGTGAATTATATAATTTGTACCTTTTAAGATTGTACACTAATCGAATGAATTATGACAACAGTGCTTTATAAAAGGCTGTTCTGCTCTGTTGAGAAGCAATTCACTTGGGCTCACAGGAACACATAATTCATATTACTCACAAAATTACCTTGAGTTTATTTCTTCAAACACTTCAAACGTTTTCATTTCAGGGGTGAACATTGTGATTTCCCGTGTGTCCTTTGAATGAGCACTTATGAATAGCTTTAGAGGCCTTTCTTTGAAACACATCTCTGGTGCTCAAATCAAAGGGTTTGTGCCATTGTTCCTCTCAGACATGCTTCATTACACTTGAAAAGATCAGAGCATTTCCGTGTCAAACAAGAACACATCTTCATTCACAACAACCATTGTTTTATTCATTTTTAAGATTGACTTCCAGACATAACTCAGTGCCCTTGTTTATAAAATTTCTGGAAGCTTGTGTCAGATGAGATCCATTCATTATTGTCTGCACTTAGCCTGGAAGGGAATGTGGATGACTTCATCACCTCTGCGCCCCCATTGTCACCAGATCCAGTGAATGAAGCCCAGTCACCCAAGGTATCAAAGATGTCTCGATGCCAGGCCAGCTGCTGGCACACTGTAATGTCTACAGCTCTCAACATGTGTGTGGCAGGGTGGAGGGCGGGGCCGGGTCGTGTTTATTTTAATGATTAACTTAAACACACACATGACGGACATGTCTGTAAATGATCTCTCTCCCGCACTATCCTCCGCAGTTGGCCTTTATCCCTCTCGGAGGCTTAAATAGCCTGATAAGCGACCGTGTGTGTAGAATCATGACCCGGCCTCGCCCTCCGCCCTGCCACAATGTGACATCATTTACTCTCTCCACCACTGACCCATATATTAAATATGTATGCAATTATTTCTCTATTCTAAAACCCCATGCAGTCAATTTTAATGCCAACTGATTTAGATTTTATTCCAAAGATTTGGAATGGCAGCCAGAGAAAGTAATAGTTTTGAGATTTTACACTTGAGCAAATTAAACTTCAACAGTCAATTTGGTCTGAATCAGTACTTATTGTGTCTTAAATGCATTGGCAATTTACACTTAAGTTTCTCTTGCCAATAAAGCTTGATTTCTTCCAATTTGATCCTATTATTATTTATTTATTTAATATTTTAGCATCTACACTGGCGGTTTCAGAAGGGAACAGATTTAGCTGTTTCAGAAGGAAATAGGTACTTAAATCCAAAGTGGCTCTAAAAAGGACAGAAAGAGATGTGGAAGACCAGATGCACAACTAAACAAAAGGATAAGTACATCAGAGTCTCTAGTTTGAGAAATAGATGCCTCACATGTCCTCAGCTGACAGATTAATTCTACCCGCTCAACACCAGTTTCATGTACAGCTGTAAAGAGAATACTCAGGGGTGCAGGCCTTATGGGAAGAACTGCAAAGAAAAAGCCACTTTTGAAACAAAAATAAAAAGAAAGGTTAGAGTGGGCAAAGAAACTGACATTGGACTACAGATAATTGAAAAGTGTTCTGGATCCTAACCCCATTGAGCTTTTGTGGGATCAGTGCGTGAGAAGTGCCCAACCAGACAGCCACATCTATGGCAATTGCTAAAGGAAGCATGGGGTGAAATGCCATCTGAGTATCTGGACAAACTTGCCAAGGATCTGCAAAGCTGTCTTTGTTGCATGTGGAGGATTTTTTTGATGAGAACTCTTTGAAGTAGTTTAAGAAGTTCTGAACATTGTATTCAAATTGTAATAGCGTTTTTTTTTTACGTTATTACTGTCCTGACTATACATTGTGATCAATTGAATTCCACTTTGGTGGATAAAAGTATCAATTTCTTTCCATAAGAGCAAAATCTGTACATTATTCCTAACTTTTGGCTGCCAGTGTACATATTTAAACAATTAAAATTAAATTAAAGAATAGAATTCTTGCAAGTTTTTTGAGTGTGTAAATTATATATATATATACACATAGTTCATCCGGAAAGTATTCACAGCGCTTCACTTTTTTCCACATTTTGTTATGTTACAGCCTTATTACAAAATTTATTAAATTCATTATTTTCCTAAAAATTCTACAAACAATACCCCATAATGACAACGTGAAAGAAGTTTGTTTGAAATCTTTGCAAATTTATTAAAAATAAAAAACGAAAATAAAATCACTTGTAAATACGTGTTCACAGCCTTTGCTCAATACTTTGTTGAAGCACTTTTGGCACCAATTACAGCCTCAAGTCCTTGTGGTATGATGCTACAGGTTTGGCACACCTATTTTTGGGCAGTTTCTCCCATTCTTTGCAGGACCTCTCAAGCTCCATGAGGTTGGATGGGGAGTATCAGTGCACAGCCATTTTCAGATCTCTCCAGAGATGTTCATTCGGGTTCAAGTCTGGGCTCTGGCTGGGCCACTCAAGGAAATTCACAGAGTTGTCCCATAGCCACTCCTTTGTTATCTTGGCTGTGTGCTTAGGGTCGTTGTCCTGTTGGAAGATGAACCTTCGCCCAGTCTGAGGTCCAGAGCACTCTGGAGCAGGTTTTCATCAAGGATGTCACTGTACATTGCTGCATTCATCTTTCCCTCGATCCTGACTAGTCTCCCAGTTACTGCTGCTGAAAAACATCCCCACAGCATGATGCTGCCACCACCATGCTTCACTGTAGGGATGGTATTGGCCAGGTGATTCGCCTGTCCTCCAGACAAGACACTTGCCATTCAGGTCAAAGAGTTCGATTTTGTTTCATCAGACCAGGGAATTTTGTTTCTCATGGTCAGAGTTCTTCAGGTGCCTTTTGGCAAACACCAGGCAGGCTGTCATTTGCCTTTTACTGAGGAGTGGCTTCCATCTGGCCACTCTACCATACAGGCCTGATTGGTAGAGTGCTGCAGAGATGGTTGTTCTTCTCTCTCCACATAGAAATGCTGGAGCTCTGTCAGAGTGACCATCAGGTTCTTGGTCACCTCCCTGACTAAGGCCCTTCTCCCCCGATCGCTCTAGGAAGAGTCTTGGTGGTTCCAAACTTCCATTTATGGATGATGGAGGCCACTGTGCTCATTGGGACCTTCAATGCTGCAGAACTTTTTCTGTACCCTTCCCCAGATCTATGCCTTGATAAAATCCTGTCTCTTAGGTCTACAGACAATTCCTTGGACTTCATGGCTCAGTTTGTGCTCTGACATGCACTGTTAACTGTGGGACCTTATATAGACAGGTGTGTGCCTTTCCAAATCATGTCCAATGAACTGAATTTACCACAGGTGGACTCCAATCAAGTTGTAGAAACATCTCAAGAATGATTAGTGGAAAGGGGATGCACCTGAGCTCAATTTTGAGTGTCATGGCAAAGGCTGTGAATACTTCTATACATGTGATTTATTTTTTATTTTTTATTTTTTTTAATGAATTTTTTTTTATTTTATTTTTTTCAAACAAACTTCTTTCACGTTGTCATTATGGGGTATTATTTGTAGAATTTTGAGGAAAATAATGAATTTAATCAATTTTGGAATAAGGCTGTAACATAACAAAATGTGGAAAAATGGAAGCGCTATGAATACTTTACGGATGCACTCTATATGTTTTTTTTTTATGCACTATATACCATAATTAATCACGATTCATCACAGAAATCTGTGTGATTCATTTTTAAAACATTTAATCAATTCGCAGCCCTAATATACAGTATATACAATATACACTCACTAACCACTTTATTAGGAACACCTGTACACCTACTTTTTCATGTGATTATTTAATCAGCCAATTGTGTGGCAGCAGTGCAACGCATAAAATCATGCATTTGTATTAATTTGCTTTGATGTATTTATATTTGTTATTGCTTGTAAAGCGCTATATAAATTAAACTTATTATTATTATATTCAGATACTGGTCAGGAGCTTCAGTTAATGTTCACATCAACCATCAAAATGGGGAAAAAATTTGATCTCAGTGATTTTGACAGTGGCATGATTTTTTGGTGCCAGATCTCCTGGCAAGGAGCACAACATCTTCAAGCACAACAGTCCCTAGATTTTACTCAGAATGGTGCCAAAAACATCCAGTGAGTGGCAGTTCTGCGGATGGAAACACCTTGTTTATGAGAGAGGTCAATACAGAATGGTCAGACTGGTTTGACCTGACAGAAAGGCTACTGTAACTCAAATAACCCCTCTATACAATTGTAGTGAGCAGAATAGCATCTCAGAATGCACAACACGTTGAACCTTGAGGCGAGTGGGCTACAACAGTAGAAAACCACATCAGGTTCCACATCTGTCAGCCTAGAACAGAAAGCTGAGATGCTATTCTGCCTACGACAATTGTACAGAGTGGTTATCTGAGTTTCTGCCACACGATGAACTGATTAGATAATCGCATGAATAAGTAGGTTTGCAGGTGTACCTCATAAAGTACTTTGTGAATGAGCTTTTTACTGTTGATCAAGTGTGGCCTCAAGCTTACATCTGATTACTCCATGGCAGTGAACATTTTGAGGAGACGTAGCTCAGATGTCATCCTCAAGCTGCCAAGCTTCCAGTGTAGGCATAAATTTGCCATTCACACTGCTATAATATTCAGCATTGAAAGTCCAACTGACAGAGATTATATCATTGTAATATTTCAGATTTGTGATTTCATATTTTCTTTTTTACATAAATGTATCCATCTGAATAGCATATTATCAATCTCTTATTTTTTCTCACTCTAGCTTTATTTGTTTTAAACTATTTGAAATAGTTTTTCCTAAAAATGTAACACTATTCTTTTGCTGCCTTGCAAGCGCTGGTTTTTCTTTCAAGAGATGCAATTAAAAATGTTATATGTGCTTTTGGTAGGAATTCCCTTTAGAGCATGTTGCTTTTTACAATGCAGGTCAGTGTTCTGGATCCTGAGCCGCTTACACTGATCCTGACTGATAACCTGACTTCACAGACCCCATCCCTGTAGTAAGTTTATCAGTGCAGCTCATTGTGTTGCTCTAAACAATTCCGATACTTAAGACTTTAAGACTGACAAAATATGCTTGTGATTTTCATAGTAAGCTATAGATAAATATAGTTTGGCACCCCCATATAATTAAATAATCACCAAAACTATTCCATTCATTTGTTCTGTGTTTGAGCTGATTTGTGCTGCAAAAATGAACGTTTGTGCTGGTTTGGTGTTCGAGATATTTAGCATACTTTTTTTGGGCTGTGTGATGTCACTCTCCACCCCATCTCGCTCAAATTGATCCAAACTGGTGCTGGTTGTTTGTGCTCTGTTTGTGCCGTTAAAACAAACGTTGTAACTATTTCCCTTCCATACATATAGCAAAAATTATTTGGCTGTGATGTCACTCTCCACCCCATGTCGTCCGAATCGCTCCAAACCTGTGTCATTCGTTTGTGCTCAATTTGAGCCAGTTTGTGCTGTTGGAAAAAAAAACCTGTAACTGTGATTGTTTTTTAAATATACCAAAAAAACTTTTTTTTAAGAACAGTGACATCACTCTCCACACCATGTTGTCCGAATCACTCCAAACCAGTGACATTTGTTTGTGCTCCATTTGTTAAAATGATACACTGTTAATTTTAACGGCACAAATTGAGCACAAACAAATGACACCAGTTTGGAGCGATTCGGGCGACATGGGGTGGATATTGACGTCACAGCCACAATTTAAAAAAAAAAAAGTCTTCTAAAGATTTTTTTTACAGCACAAATTGAGCACAAACCAATGATGCCGGTTTGGAGCGATTTATATAACATGGGGTGGAGAATGACTTCACCGCTCCTGAAAACATTTTTGCTATATCTAAGGAAGGGAAATAGTTACAATGTTTGTTTTAATGGCACAAACGACCAGCTACTTCAAAACTACTTCAGATTGTGCCGTTAAAATGAACAGTGTATCTGTTTCTCTTCTTGAGAAATAACAGATAAAATTCAGGGCAGTGACTACACTCTCCACCCCATGTCGTCCGAGTCACTCCAAAATGGTGTCATTCATCTGTGCTCAATTTGTGCCAGTTTGTGCTGTTGAAAGAAACAATCGAACTAATTCCCTTAAATAGAAATAACAAAATTATCTCCCGAATCTGTGACGTCAGTCCATGCATTTACCTCATCTTCTCCGAAGCACTAATTTTCTGATTCGTTCTTTTGTGCTCAGTGAAGTTGCTTACTGTTGCTGTCATTTTTTTTAATTTTTTTATATTGAGAGTTTGATCATTGGCAGTAACTTCAAGCTTCAAATCCAAATCACATATGCCCTGTATTTGTGAGTGCGGTAAAGTTCGTTTTATATTTGACTTTCGTTTGACATTCGCGACAATACCCATTAAACTCTTCGTGCAAATCAAATTTTCAAGTCAAACCAACCTGGACATGCAGGAGTAGGTTTTCTTTGCCTAGCACAAAGCTGAATTTTAAAAAGAGATTTTTATTAGCCTTATAAATCAATTTAACCATTTGATATGACATCACAACAAATATGAAATGTCCTTAAAAATATCCCTTTCATGACACAAGGCTCTGTTTGTGGAATTTACATTGTTTTCCAATAAATAGTGTAAATGTTTGTAATATTCTAATTCCATTTGACCTAGAGGCATGAAACCAACTGTAAAACACTCATAATATTATTCTTTATATAGCACAAGACTTGTTTTTGGGAATACATTTTCAGTACTTTTTATACAGATATTAAAATTCTATAGTCACTGAGTTTAACCCTCTGGGGTCGACGGACACGCTGGCGCATCCTGCTGTATTTTTTCCGTCATTACATTAGAGACAACATAAAATTCTTCATAATTTTTGGTCATACAGATAAGTGCAAGACATCATTAGAGACTATAAAGGGTCTACTTTTATTTGTGTACACTCACAATAACATCAAAACCTTGTGGTTTTGTAAAATAAAGAAAATAAAAAGGGTGAGCTGTAAACAGTCTCTGGGTTTGCAAGCAAATATCTGAAATGCGTCACAAATATGAACTAAAACTCTGCGAATACTTATCACACAAACATGAAACATATGTCTAAAGAAAGCTTAAAATGTCTACTTTTAAATAAAACAATACAAATTTAAAACAAATATTATCCTCAATGCAATCTGTATAAAACAAAGCGATGTACAGTTTTTACTGATTCATCTAATTTCCTCTAATGTGATCACACCCACCAGCAGAGCACGCTATTCATTCAACAAGTGCGTTAATTTTTCTGTGCGTTTGAAAGACAGCACAATACACAAGTGAGAAAACTCCAGTATAGTGATGAAGAGTTAACATTTTCCTCAGAAGAAGAGCGGGACTCCGATGAACGTTTGTATTTTGAAGACAGACTTGATCCAGCCGAGGATACAATTTCGGATGAGTAAGTCATTTAGTTTTCATTAGTTGACATGTTAGTACAACAAGTACAATATAAAAAAGTACATATTTTACTAGTGGGACTGTTTCCAGACTTGCCAGCCAGGATTCAGAGTATTGACATTTGAAATATGACTCCTAATAGTCAAGTTTTAGTTACATGTAAATGTTGTTTCAGCTAAAGCAGGTATTTAAAATGTATGCTGTATGATATAAATATGATATGTAATATGATATAAAAATAATATGAATGTTTAGATTATATTTTAACTAGTGTTTATGCTGCCTCATTATCATCAACAAAGCTTGAGCTTGCAAATATGTGTTCAGGTTAAATTAGTAAAATGCACTTTAAATATGCCCATATTAGAAAATCACCATCTTATAATGATTTCTGAAGTATCATGTGACACTGAACACTGCAGTAATGATGCTGAAAATTCAGCTTTGATCACAAATTGCTTTTTACAATATATTCAAATAGAAAACTGTTCTTTTAATTGTAAAAATAGTTCAAAATATCACTGTTTTCACTGTATTTTGGATCAAATAAATGCAGCCTTGGTGAGCAGAAGCGATTTCTTTTAAACGTAAGTCTAAAATTAAGACTTAAAGTCTTTAAGTAAAGAAAATGTTTAGTCAGATTACTTCTTTTAACTTGATTTTGATCTTAAAGTTGTCTCATATTCATTCTCTTTCTGTCACATTCCTCATTGATAGGCCCAGGGGAGGGGTCTTTTGTCTCCTCAGGTGTGAAATATATCCATATTTACGATAGTTCACGCCTCCTCACATATGACCTTTCTAACACTAAAGTGTCTTACAAAAGTTAAATTACTATATTGTTTTGTATGAATGAGTGATCAGGATGGTTTTGACATCATTTTGCAGCAAAAACTCTAGGCTACAAGATCCAGTTCTCAAAAGGCTTGTGGACAAATGTTTAGTATGTGTTATATGGCATTATTTCAATGATTTAAAAATTTTGTTTTTTCAAAAAACTTGCATAAACGTTATTTTCTCAAAAATACAAACCTGTACATACATGTTGCTCACATATTATTGTAGCCCAGTTTGGGCTGAATACAGTGTTATCAGACTTAAGCCATTAACTCTTTCCCTGCCAGCGTTTTTAAAAAAAGTTGCCAGCCACCGCCAGGGTTTTTTTGACGATTTTCTCTAAACTTTAATGGCCCGCAGAATATTTTTTTCCATGAATATATGAAGATGCTATATATCAAAATAAAGATATATTTCTGCTTTTAGGCAAAAAATCCGATTTTATTTTATCTTCATTTGTTCTTTTTTTATTGCCACTTGAACAGAGGTAGGTTTTGTCAAAAACAACATTTCGGACAAAAAGCTGAGAAAAAGGCATTTTTATCAAACAAGTGCTTTAGTATTAGTATGGTGTTCCACTTCACATTTGAGACGATCGCAGTCTGTTTCTTTGATCAAAGAGTTGCGTACTCTTTCAAAACATGCGCGCGGGTCTTCCTTACCGTATACCACCTAAAACACGGATACCCGGAAAATTCCGTGTTTGGCGGGGAAGCGTTTTTTCATAAAAACCGGAAAATTCAGTGTTTGGCGGGGAAAGAGTTAAAGTGTTTTTAAGCAACTGAAAAAAGCACAAATGTCAAGGCATGTCAAAACTTTTCCAGGGCCCAAAACAGGGGATAGTGGAATCTGTATAAATAGTACTGAACATTTACAAAAAAAAATTAAGAACAGTGATGTCACTCTGCACCCTATGTTGTCCGAATCGCTCCAAACGTGCCATTCGTTTGTGCTCGATTTGTTAAAATGATACACTGTTAATTTTAACGGCACAAATTGAGCACAAACAAATGACACCAGTTTGGAGCGATTCGGGCGACATGGGGTGGATATTGACGTCACAGCCACAATTTAAAAAAAAAAAGTCTTCTAAAGATTTTTTTTACAGCACAAATTGAGCACAAACCAATGATGCCGGTTTGGAGCGATTTATATAACATGGGGTGGAGAATGACTTCACCGCTCCTGAAAACATTTTTGCTATAGGAAGGGAAATAGTTACAATGTTTGTTTTAACGGCACAAACGACCAGCACTGGTTTGGATCGATTTGAGCCAGATGGGGTGGAGAATGACATCACACAGGTCAAAAAAGAATGTTTAATATCTCAAAACGCCAAACAAGCACAAACGTTCATTTTTGCCGCACAAATCAGCACAAACACAGCGCAAACGAAAGGAATAGTTTTGGTGATTATTTAATTATATGGGGTACCAACTTCATGGAGGTAATAATTGTCTGTAATTTACCAGAAGACATAATAATGTGTCTGTTATGTAATGTGCTAATTCTTTTACTATTTTACTTGATTTAAAAAAACAAAAAACGAATTGAATGATTTGACACAGGTACCAGCCCCCAAACCCACAATCACTCCTCGATGGATCATTCCAGCATCAGCACCCACAGTATGTAACTGCTAAAATGACAGCTAAAATTAAGTCTGGAGTGTTTGTGTTTTAGTTGATCATAGTGTCAAGTGATGACTGGTGGGTAAAAAAGAGGCTATAGATGCTTTTTACTCATTTCTCTGGAATAATTTACATCATTCTGTCTAACATTTTGGTGTAATTGCCGCTAAACTATGTAAATGGCTATCGTCAGAGTTCATTGGCTCGCATAACTCTGCTGTCTCTTAAGTCACTTAATATAATTTTATACATATTTTATTTATTTGCCAAGTAGCCATTTAATAAGCAGAATATCTATAAATGTATTGTGTGATAATGAACATCAGTCAGTACATTTATCTCTTATATGTCGTAGTTCATTTGTTTTGATATTCACACATGGAGTATGTTCTGAAATGTAACGGTAAATAATTTCAACATAAATTAAAAATGTTTTTGTGGTCTATGGTTCGTGTGGTTATAACGGTTGGTATGACAATTAAAAACAATAAGAAAATGTTTTTTTCACGGAATGCTCTGAATGATACATTTTATAGCAGTAGCTGAAATTTACTGTAGCATTCACAGCTTTTTAGTTTTCCCTTTTTTTCCTGGTGACCATGCATTCTAGAATAGCAGAAATGTTGTGTGAATAGATATTTCTTTATTCTGTAGATGCATTCTGTAGATTTATACATTTAGCAAAAGCTTTAACATTGGAGCTTTAATATCTGTCAGACATTTTGTTCTCCACACTTCTCACTTATGGTGTTTCTTGTAGTTCATGTGGTAACTGAATGGCACTTCCTCCTTTCTGTCCTCTAGCAGTCTGGCACTTTTTCTAATGGCCTCCTTGACTGTGCTGCAAAGATGCCATCTCACCATCCTGAGGGGGGCACTATTTCCCTACTCCCCCATGTCACTCATACTCACAATGTGATTGCCTCCAGGTTTGCTACATCCCTACTCCATTACCTTTCTCTATAGCTATTCAATGCACAGCTATGAAACAGACTTTGAATTAGGATTTAAAGGGATAGTTCACCCAAAATTCACCCTTAATGCCATCCCTTATGTGCATGACTTTCTTCTGCAGAACACAAATTAAGATTTTATAGAATATCTCACCTTTGTAGGTCAATGCAAGTGAATGAGTGCCAAAATTGATAACAAAGGCAGCAAAAAAGTAATTCATATGACTCCAGTGGTTTAATCCATATCTTCAGTAGTGATCAATATTTAAATACATTTTTGCTACAAAATCTTCTCCCTGCCCAGTATGGGATGTATGCATGAAGAAAGTGAATCACCAATAACACAAGAAGAATGTAAAAGTGACAGAAAATTTATAGTAAAAATTTTATTAAATATTGATCTGTTTCTCACCCATACCTATCATATCGCTGAAGACATGGATTTAACAAATGGAATCAAATATGGAATACTTTTATGCTGAAATTTTATGTGATTTTTGGAGCTTTAAAATGTTGGCACCCTTTCACTTGCATTGTAGACTGAAAGAGCTCTTCTTCATTTGTGTTCTGATGAAGAAAGTAAGTCAAACACATTCAGTATGGCATAAGGGTGAGTAAATGATGAGAGAATTTACATTTTTGGGTGAACTATTCCTTTTAACCATCTTTCTCTGATTGTTTGAGCAATCTAACATGTCAGCTTCTGGCTAAAATTAAGACGTTTTAGGGAAAGCATCCACCCAAAAACGATAGCAAACCGCATAGCAACATGCTAAAAACCAATAAGAACACATTAGCTTCTTCATAGCAACACCCTGGCAATACCTGTTCACACTAGAGTTGTGGCAGCGATTTTTTTTCATGGCTAAGCATCCCTTATTTTATCCTTTATTTTTGCAATTTCTTTTTGTTGCCATTAGTGCCACAGAAAATACACACCGCAGATGTAAGCATTGAAATATGAAGCATTTATTTTGATTATCTAAGTATAGAAATTAAATTCAGCATCTAAATGTAACCACTGAATTATTTGCTGAATTGGTCACTATTTTATAATCAGTACTGTGGCACACCCAACCAAGGACGACAACCACAAACCCAAGGGTCTACTGACCGCTGAACTCTGAAAGGGACATCTTGAGCACATGCCCAACAACTGTAACTGGAAAATCAGAACTTTTTCACTGATTAATACATTCCGGTCAAACACATTCCAGTTCCTTACAGTGCAGGCATGGACAACTGGATACATCAGCTCCATCTTCAACAACACTGGCATTGGACAGACTGCTTTCTAAGCCCTGAACCCATCACTGATGACCAAGAAAAACATAGACTTGAGTTTAAATGCACAAAAGGATAACAACAGGCACAGGGGCCAGTGTTTGCCATTCTTTTAATAACTTTTATAGCTCTTTTGAGTAGTGACTCAAAACTGCCCAATTTTGTAGCAACAATGCCCGGGTCTCTGCAAGATGTTTTAAGCTGTTTCAGGGTCAGGTAGCAATATCTAAAATGGTTTTGCTCTCCTTCCTACTGTCCACTTCCTGTTCATTTTGGATGACTGTGAAATACCTTGTGAACCCTGAAGAGTGATAGACTACTTTTGAGAACTGCTGTTGTTCTTCCTACAAATTTGTATTTTATGTTTTATCTTTGCCTTTATTTTGCTCTGCTTTCTTTATAATGATAAGATAGTTGCATTCAGTATTAAGCTTTTAAGTATGGTACTCCAAACTGCACAGTTGTTAGAGGACTATTGTGTTTTATTGGGAAACATGCAATTATGAAGTCACTGAGCCAAGTTTTCCTGTCTCAACCTTCTACCAATGCTGTTTTTATCCAAATTTAGTTATGACCTGCCTTATTTTAATGGTAAATATAAAATTTTGTTTGCGTTAAATGTACATTTAATGATAAAAATATCAGAACATGGAACATTTTACAATATATTTTGTTTTGGAATGAATTAATTAATGTGTAACTTAAGTAATTCACTGGGAGTTGTGTGTATATGTGATAGCAGCTCTTACGGTATGTGTTCTTTACACTGTTGATATATGCTGTATTACATGTTATGTAAGACACAGGAGCAGCTGAGGCCTCGGTTAAATCACTGGCACATAAAGAACAGTATTTAAACTGCTGAAGGCTTGAAAAATGTGAACTTGCTAAAACTTTTTTCATTTTGACAGAATGAAGATTAAACAAACAACTGCTTACAGTCTGTCCCAGCAGTTACTACTAAAAAGAGGCCTTTCGTGGACACTTATTTCACTGTACATTTCACAAACATTTGCTGCTATTTTTCAGTATACTCTAAAGTGCATCACACAATAACCATTTGTATAATCACTGGATCTGAATTAATTGGGTTGAAATGGACGTTTGTTGGGTTTCAAACATCTGTGGATCGCCTTCAGAGGTGTGTTCTGATTTCATCTGTAGTCTTATGTTTTTACTGGAAAACTGTTCAGTTACATTGAGCAGTTGTTGGAGGAATCTGATATGGACATCACATCTAATTCTTCCTGTTTGCTGTCAAGTTTATTTTCGTGTATTAATGGCATCTGTAGACGTCACAGCAATGAGCTTTATTATAAATATACACTGACTGTAAACCTGTAATTTTGTATGTTGTGAGTAAAAGGTATTTTAACATTTAGTGTTGAAGTGCTTTTATGTGTATGTTAATTAGATGGAGTATTGGCACTGCAACTTTATCAGCAAGCAATCTGATAATGTATTTAAATATGGCATACAAGCTGAAGCCATGGAAACCTGCAATTAAAAAGGCTAATATAGGCTTTTCAGCTACATTTTAACAGTAGAACCATTTTAAAAAGCTCAAGACATAAAAAGATATCACACTAGATGTCTAAAAGTTTGTGGATACCACCTTTAACATGTTTGGCATTAATTCCAGGAAGACTTATCTTTATGCTACAGCATACAGTGGCATTCTAAAGAATTGTGTGCCGCTAGCTTTGTGGTAACCGTTTGGGGAGAGCCCTTTTCTGTTCTAGTATGACAATTACCCTGTGCACAAAGTGTAGTCCATAATAAACGAATGTACTTAACCTGGTGTAGAAGAACTAGACTAGCCTGCACAAAGCCGAGAGCTGAACCCCACCGAACACATTTGGGATGAATTGGACACTGATTGCGAGCCATGATCCATCACGCAACATAATTTCCTGACCTCTCTGATGTTCTTGTGGCTAAATTGGAGCAAAGCCATGCATCTATATTCCAACATCAAGTAGTAAGCCTTTCCAGAAACGTGTTTGCACACAGATCAATGTTTTATCAAGTCTTTTTTACAATACATTCCACTCCTTACTCAGTATTTGGCGATAAGCACAAATAATGTGAATCACCCAAAATCAAGAAGAATTTGAAAGTGGAGATGTATATTTAAAAAAGGGCTTAAATATTGATCTGTTTCTCACCCACGCTTATCATATTGCTTCTGAAGAAATTGATTTAAGCACTGGAGTCATATGGATTACTTTTGCTGCCTTTATGTGATTGTTGGAGCTTCAAAGATCAGGTCATACACATCTGGGATGTCATGAGGGTGTGTATGATGAGAGAATTTTCATTTTTGGGTGAACTATCCATTTAAAATGTGTTGAACCCTGAACAGCCCTTTAATGGGCTTGTGGGAAGTAATTGCATTTCCTTCTCGCAGCCACGCGAGGGCGAGAGACCTTTTTTGGTATAGTTGTGCTCACACGGTTACATAGAGAATATGCACGTTGAAGAATCTGTAACTAGCATTCGTAAAAAATAAGAAGTTTCTTTTTTATTTTGGTAAAGTTTCTGGTTTATTTTATGTAGTACAGCCCCGAATCAGATGCATAAGAGAAATTAAAGAATATTCCAAAAGACAAAATTATGAAATTACGTGAAAATACATACAATGACCCTTAAATGATCCTAAATAGAAATGCATACACCCTTGATTCCAGAAGGGCTACAAACAGTTATTGTTGAGGAGAAGAAAATGCTGTGAACCAATAATGTGTAAACTTTTAAACAGCATATATGTTGTTATTATTAGCCTAAGGATAAGTATCCGTTTTTATATTGTCTTGATGAATATCGTTATCTGGGAAATACTTAATAAAAAACATAAACTTTAATTATAGTTTAAATTAATCTTGCAGAATCTGTGGGCCTGAAGGTGCGGCGTGGTCACCTGGTACATTACTTTTCTCAGCGCTGGCAGCGATGGACCAATCACAGTCGTTTGCTAAGGGAACACACTTATATGCTGATTGAAGATTTTATTAACACAATTAATCAGTATCAGTACGGAATCAGTAACAAATGTATATTACTGCTGGAAACATGAGCGTCTCGTGATTTCTGACCGAACGTCTGTTAATTTACCGTTTTTTAAGGTTGTGTGTGCTTCCGTAGGTTTCCGATGATTTTTTTTTTTAGGTTACAAACTGGTGATTACAAGAGTGCTGTGCTATAAATGTGGTTTATGAGGACATTGTCCCCTAGTGTCCCCATTATTCAAATCACTTAAAAAAACATACTAAACTGTATTTGTTTTTTAAATGTAAAAATACAGAAAGTTTTTTGTGAGGGTTAGGGGATATAATCTATAGTTCGTACAGTATAAAATTAACTATGTCTATGGAGAGTCCTCATAAGGTTAGCCTAAATTAAATTAAAGTAGCCTACTGGTGTAATATTCCCCTGTCGTGACCACAGTGGTCTTTGGTCGGGTATCAGTCCCCTGATCAATTATTTTCATGTTTATTATTAGCCAGCATAAGTTGATGAGCCAAGAGCCCTCCCTCACGACATTCGCTTTAACTGTTTATCTGGATGTATGCGTCTGACGCGCTCGAGTATGGCAAGCCGAAGTGTTCACAAAGTGTTCACATTGACGCGTCAAAAGCGTGCGTTCGACAGCCAAACGCGCGTCAAAAGCGTGCGTTTTTGCCATAAAAGCGCGCGTTCTTAACGTGCGCTTTGTGCACACAGAAAACGCACACTTTTGACGCGCGTTCGACAGCCAAACGCGCGTCAAAAGCGTGCGTTCGACAGCCAAACGCGCGTCAAAAGCGTGCGTTTTTGCCATAAAAGCGCGCGTTCTTGTCGAACGCTTTTGACGCGCGTTCGACAGCCAAACGCACGTCAGAAACGCGCGGTTTTTGCATCAAAGCGCGCGTCAGGAACGCGCGTTTGGCTGTCAAAACGCACGCTTTTGACGTGCGCTTTGGGGGTCACCGAAAACGCACGCTTTTGACGCGCGTTTATCATAACAAAAATGGCCGTCGAAAACGTGTGTTTCGAGTAGGACGTTATGAACGTGTAAACAGGTAAACCACACAGGCAGTGCCAGCGTGTGTGAAGTGTTCATACAGGCGAAAAGAACGTGCTCGTTCATTTAGTGTTCTCGGAATCGCACGTCGAAAGCGTGTGAGGTCTTATGTCCCGGTTTCTTGTTTTGTCATTAAACCCAAGTTAAACAGCATGGCATTATCGATGGCAAATTTGACAGAGGAGAGGATTATAATTGGTGAGTTATTATAATCCAGTATAGTTATCATTTAGGTAAAAAAGAAAACTGCACTTCTACAACATTTATTGATTTTTGCTCATGTTAATTTCAACGTTTACTAATGATTATTAAAATAAATAGTTGTATTTGTTAACATTACTTACGCACTGCTGAACTATCAGGGTACTAAAAGGGTACACGTCTCAGATTATTAAATAAGTAAAACAAAGTTGTAAAAGTAAAGTTTAAAAAGGTTATAGAAGTCTATGAAAATTGTAAAAAATATATATAAAATACATATTGTTGTATTATATAATATATATATTTACAATACATTTTCAACTCTAAAACTTCAAGAAAACCAATGCTAAATATCTGAACAATTTCTGGGCCAGATTTTAGGCTGACGTCTCAATAAATGAACTTTAGGGAAAAAAAAATATTTGTGTGTGCAGTACCAATCTTTTCCACTAGATGACATCCAGACTCCACCCATGACTCTTCGATTTCCATACATGTTTTTAGTTCTGAACCTTATATTTCCATACTATTCCAAATATTTGTGAAGTAGACATCCTATTCAGAAATAGTTAGGCAGTAATGTTAATATTTGATTTCAATTAAATCTCTAAAACCCCCAAATGTACGGAAAGAATCAAAGCGCGTGTTATAGTTATGTTATAATGTAGAATGGCAAGTGTCCCACGGGTGTCGGGGAGGGGCAGTCTTAAAAATAGAGGTTAAAGACATTTTTATAAATCATAAATTCAGATATTTATTCTTTGAATTGTGTGAAAAGTATTGATAATTTGTATCCACTGTAAGATTATAACATGTTATCCACTTTGTCTAATTGTTTTATTATGTTATAATTTCTGGTTAGCTGTAGAATTGATACAATACAAATGGACAATGTTGCCAGTAATCAGTGCAATTATGCTTTAGGTATAAGGCCAAATATACAAGTTGAGTTTCACGAAATCTGAAACAACAAAACTACATTTTGAAGTTCTGAGTTAAGATGAACAGAAGCAAACTAATTACCCATCCTAAATTGTACACACACACACACACACATATATATGTATATATATATATATATATATATATATATATATATATATATATATACACATACATATAAGGGACACATAGGTCCATAGTGAACAAAAATGTCCATGTGCAGACATTGTCAAAAATTTGAAGCATGGGAGTGCAGACTTAATTTTGGTCTCATTTTAAAGAAGACGATTGGCAAGTGAAATAAAAAAAGCTATATAGGTTTAAGTTTATGACAATTATTTATGAACAATATTGTATATAAATCATATATTTTATGAAATATGTTGAACTCAAAAAACTGAAAATCAAAGCCATTAATCTAAATAAGTTGCATAATAAGTTCCAAATTTGAGGTTGATATCTCCAAAAACAAGCTTTCAGTAAGATTTAGTTTGGACGCATTTTCCCCATTAGATGCAGCAAAACTTTTTTTTTTTTTAGATATTTGAGTTTTTCGATCTCAGATATCACACACACACACACACATACACACACACACACACATACACACACACACCAATTATAAACTGTACATTATAAACTGTACATAAGGGATGTTTTGTTGTTTAACACAATTTAGTTGTTTTATTTTGTGACTCATCAAACATTTTTGTCTTGTTTGCATTAGTAGGCAGAGGAACAGAAACAAGCCTTCTCTGTGGAGCTCAGTCTTGCAGCATAGAAGTGAAAAACAACTGTATAATATAGCTGCAAGCAGCAATGCGGATTCCTCCTCAAAATGGCAAATCATTTAAAATTGATCAGTAGATGGTTGGGGATAAACCCTCCCAATTAAGGAATTCAAAAAAACATGTCTTCGTCTGATTCCTAAACAAAACATTTTCAATGTACAGGAAAATCCATACCGGACCTTATGGATCCTTGAGGCTTTTTTGTTCCCAATGAGAAATGCGGCATGTACACCAAGTTTCAGAAGAATTGGACAAATGGGGTGGATATTATATCATTTTGAAAAAAAAATTTGGGGCGTGGCCTGTAGCGCCACCTATGGGCAAATGTTGGTCATTCTTGGTTTGTGGGTTCCTGTTGGCCTGTAGTATAAATGTACAAAATTAGAAAATATTTGACCAGAAAATGGGAATTTTGGAGTGGCCTGTAAGCGCCCCTAGGGGCGAATGTGGGCCTTTCTTGGTTTGTGGGTTCCTGTCGGCCTGTAGAATCAATACACCAAATTAGAAAATGTTTGACCAGAAAATGGGATTTTTGGAATTACCTGTAAGCGCCCCTAATGGCGAATGTTGGCCATTCAGTGGTTTGTGGGTTCCTGTTGGCATGTAGTATCAGTGTACCAAATTAGAACATTTTTGACCAGAAAATGGGAATTTTGGCATGGCCTGTAAGCCCCCTAGGGGTGAATGTTGTCCATTCTTGGTTTGTGGGTTCCTGTCTGCCTGTAGTATCAATGTACCAAATTAAAAAAAATTTGACCAGAAAGCGGGAATTTTGGCGTGGCCTTTAAGCCCCCTAGTGGCGAATGTCGGCCATTCTTGGTTTGTGGGTTCCTGTTGGCCTGTAGTACCATTGTACCAAATTAGAAAATTTTAGACCAGAAAATGGGAATTTCGACATGGCCTGTAAGCCCCCTAGGGGCTGAATGTCGGCCATTCTTTCGCTAGTACTTCAGAGTGATGTCATCTTGAAGCATGTTAGGTTTGAAAAACCATCAGTCAAAATTACATTTGATTTATTGACAGGTATATATTGTTAAAATTTGGACATTTACATAAACACGCCCCTTTCAGACATTTTGTATCACATTCATTTTTCCTAAGTAATGTTTTCAAGGATGTCCATTCTACAAATGTGTACCAAATTTCAAGTCAATTGGAGCTACGGTTCAGGAGAAGAAGAGTATTTTTAGGTTTTCGCAAATTTTCAACGTACGGGAAAATCCATCATGGTGAAAGTTATGGGTCCTTAAGGCTTTTTTGTTCCCCATGAGGAATGAGGCATGTACACCAAGTTTCAGAATATTTAGACAAATGGCGTGGAAATTGTATCACTTTGAATGAAAAATCACTTTGAAAATCTCTACTTTCACTTTCACTTCTCTTTTTTCTGTTTTTTTTGTGTGATTTACATAAGCATATCACAAGCAATTTTATTTGAAAGACTATCTAGGCACATAATAACACTGTATAGCTGTGACTGTTTATAACTATTTCAAAATGTAGCCTACAAGCTCACACTTTAAATGGTCAGTGCTTTGATTTTTAAATCATTAAAATAGCAACAGATCCAGTGAAAAAAATGGAGTGATTGTGTTTACATGCCATTCAAAAACGTGGCATTTTACAAGGTAAGAGAGAAATAAAAAAACTTAAAATAATACCATTTGTACTTCTCAATTACTTGGGAATGTCTATGTTCAGGACGAAGGCTAAATTGTTACTGTCTCTTTAAGAGGCTTTTATCGCATGATACGATACTTAAGGCACAGTTCAGTTTAATCTTTTGAGAACTGAGAAGTATCATTATTTTCGTTTTGTGCCATGCTTGTTGCATTTGTATTCATTGTGAGATGATAAAATACAGACTGCGTGAATGGTTGATTTTGTTCACTTGAATTTTGTGACGTGTTTCAGAAAAATAATCGCGAAGACAGAGACTGAGCACCCTGTTTATTTATTTTACAAAAGCACAAGGTTTTGTTGTTATTGTAAGTGCACACAAATAAAAGTACACATTTCATAGTTCAGTAATGATGTCTTGCATGTTTCTGTATGGGCAAAAATGACGCAGTATTTTGTTTAAGTTGTTTCCGCTGTTTCGAGAGAAAAATATAGCAGGACGTCATCTGGAATAATGCCAGAATAAAATATAATTATTCCAGATTTCTTTCTCAACTGTTTGTTCACTTGAGACATAACAGACTCCTCAATATATCATGTATTTTGACACTCTGTTGTATGAAATTGTCCGTTCAGACGCTAAGCAGCAGCGAAAGACATCGGAGTGCGTGAGTTAGACGCGACGCGGCTCGCTGTGTCACACAAACAGCTCGCAAACATGTATTTGAGTTGTTTTGACATTTGTTGAGTTGAATAGTGTAAAATCGCTTGAATGTTCAAACAGGCAAACATTGTATACAACCGACAAACCTTCATGATGATGCGAGCAAAAATGATCTCGCCTCGCGGTTTGCGTGTTGTCAGAGACAATTAAACAACATCATTCTCGGAAGTTTTGATACGTTAGGATTGATCAGCCCAACCCTACTTTCTTTAGACATATGTTTCATGTTTGTGTAAGTTTTTGTGACGTGTTTCAGAAAGATATTCGCTTAGACAAAGAGCACACGGTTTATTTTCTTTATTTTACAACAAATAAAAGTACAACTTTCATAGTTTGTGACGATGTATTAAATGTATCTGTATGTGCAAAAATAACGCAGTATTTTGTTTAAGCTGTTAACGCTGTTTCGAGAGAAAAATCTTAACAGGACACCACAGCGGCATCCGTGTTGTTCACAATAATTCATAATTAAATATATTGATACCCAATTTCTTTATCAACTGTTTGTTCACTTGATACATAACAGACACCCCAATATATCATGTATTTTGGTGTATGAAATTGTCCGTTCAAACGCATGAAGCTGTGAAGCGAACTCTCATCGGCGTCGCGAGCGTTAGTCGCGACGCGGCTCGCTCGCTGTGTCACACAAACTGCTCGAAAACATTTATTTGAGTTGTTTTGCCTTTGTTGAGTTGAATAGTGTAAAATCGCTTGAATGTTCAAGCAGGCAACCATTGTACACAACCAACAAACCTTCGTGAAGATCGCGAGCAAAAATGATCTCGCCTCGAGGATTGCGTGTTGTCAGAGACAATTAAACAACATCATACTCGGAAGTTTTGATACGTTAACGCTGTCTCGATAGAGAAAAATCTAACAGGACATCACAGCGGCATCACTAGACCCCTTCAATAATTCATAATTCAATATATTGATACCCGATTTCTTTATCAACTGTTTGTTCACTTGAGATATAGCAGACACCCCAATATATCATGTATTTTGGTGTATGAAATTGTCCGTTGAAACGCAAGAAGGGAAAGCGAACTCTCATCGGCGCGCGAACGTTAGACGCGACGCTGCTCGCTTCGCTGTGTCACACAAACTGTTCGAAAACATTTATTTGAGTTGTTTTGCCTTTGTTGAGTTGAATAGTATAAAATCGCTTGAATGTTCAAACTGGAAAGCATTAAGACACACAATTGATTTGACATACCTCCGTGCAGACTCAAAATGTCTTCTGTAGTCTAAGTCTGGAGCTCCACCCACTAGGAGACCGAAATGCTTCATTAGAGAGATTGCTACAGAAGAGCTGCATGTGGTAGACAGAGTTACTCCAGTAGAGGGAGCCTCTTTGCTCAGCCAATGTAAGTGAATGGGATTTTACATGTGGACCATATTTGTCCAGTAGAGGGAGCACTTTTGCTCAGCCATTGTAAATCAATGGGATTTTAAAAATTTTTGATCATCTTTTGTGTGTACATTTACATAAACACGTCCATTTCAGCCATTTTGTATTGTATTCATTTTTGCTAAGTAACGTTTGGAAAGACATACATACTACACACGTGTGCCAAATTCCAAGTCAATTGGAGCTGAGGTTCAGGAGAAGAAGAGTTTTGTAGGTTTTCCAAAATTTTCACTGTACAGGAAAATCCATAATGGCAGAAGTATGGGTCCTTGAGGCTTTTTTGTTCCCCATGAGAAATGAGGCATGTTTACAAAGTTTCAGAAGATTTGGACAAATGGGGTGGAAATTATATCACTTTGAATTTTTGTTTTTGGGCGTGGCCTGTAGCGCCACCTATGGGCGAATGTTGACCATTCTTGGTTTGGGGGTACCTGTTGGCATGGAGTATCAATGTGCCAATTTAGAAAATTTTTGACCAGTGACTTTTTGAGCTATTGGGGCTCAAGGAGAAGAATAATAATAATAATAATAATAATAATAATAATAATAATAATAATAATAATAATAAAACCGACAAATACAATAGATTCCCTCCTTACGGAGGAATCTAATAATATAGAACAAGAGCAGGAGGGCTTTGCTACACACTGCACACTGAGTGGCCACTCCCCACACACACACACACACACACACACGCACACACACGCACACACAGACACACACACAGACGTTTCTGTAATTTATAGATAGATTAGCTGAATTCTGATTATGTTCAAGATGAACCCATTTCTAACATAGCTCTCTGAGAAAACCCAGCAATCTCATCTGAAATTGATCTGGTTAACTATTGACCCATAACTTGTTTATTGTGTGAAAATCCGTTTTTGTATCTTCTGTTTGTTAACATTTGCAATAATAATAAAAAAAAATCTTACAGAGGATAAAAATTTTAAACTCAGTTAGAATGCTAACAATATGAAGCTTTGTATTTTACACATCTCCCGCTTCATCATCTGTGACTACCTCTGCCGTGCCGACCTGATCACTTCACTGTGTGTGGAAGAAACTGATGTCAATTACAGTTTTTTCCAACTGCTTACACATCAAAATCTTTTCATGTCACACGATTATTTAAACCTCTCACTCAAAGTGCAAAACTACATACCAAATCTCCAAAACCATCAGCTATTTCTCAGCCTTTGACTCAGTTTTCAATTGCATAAAACACTTTTTTCAAAACACTAACACAATTATCTACCTAAAACACAAACATCTAACAGGAAGTGACTTGCTTTCCTTTTACAAACACAACCAATCAAAATGCTACACTTATTCACCAGGTCACACAGACACACTCCTCACATGTGCAAACACTAATTGCTTCACTGATCACTAACCAATCACTGCTTTACTGTAATATAGGCCTATAAATAGGTCAAAGGTCAGATTACCAGTTTTGAACAATGGATTCCTGGGACCCCCCCGGGACCCCACACACACACAATTATGTTCTTTACTGTATTCTAAAGAATATACTTTTGGTTTATATATGTTTATGGTTTTGTTGTATGCTACTGTACAACAACAGTAATGTTTGTTTACAACATTACAACAACAGTGTACTTGTAACATACCTCTCAGCAGAGTACTGTACTTTCACTGTAGAACATTGTATTGAAATGTAGATATAAGTCTATGAAATACCAAAGAGCTATAGATTTAGAGCAACAGTGTTTACATGATATATCCAAAAATGCACTATTATGAAAGAAGTGTTTGTCAATTGATGCAAATGCTTCATTCTGACTTGTGTTTGTGGCATTTTGAATGCAGTGTTACATTTTGAAGGAGATGCGAGTCATTTTGCATTTTGTGTGTGCAGTTTCGGGAATTGTGTGTAGAGTTTGTATCCTAATTGGATTCAATACAATTCCCCAAAAATCACACTGTATTAAAAAAAAAAAAAAATTAAACATAAAATGTAAAAAATAATTAACTTTTAATAGCAATACTTTTCACACAATTCAAAGAATTGTCCCCGTGGGACACTTGTCATTCTACATTTATAACAATTATATCTTAGTCTAAACCAAAGTAATCGTACATATCAGACTCTGTTATTCATATCTGAAGACTAATTATCAAAAGAAATGACAGCAAAAGATAAATAACAATGGATTCTTCATTTGTGATGTGCAGTCAAACTATAACACGCGCTTTGATTATTTCCGTTAATTTTTATGTGTTTTAAAGATTGAATTCAAATAAATCAAATATTAACATTACTGCCTAACTATTTCTGAATAGGATGTCTACTTCATAAATATTTGGAATAGTATGGAAATATAAGGTTCAGAACTAAAACATATATGGAAATCGAAGAGTCATGGGTGGAGTCTGGATGTCATCTAGTGGAAAAGATTGGTACTGCACACACAAATATTTTTTCCCTAAAGTTCATTTATTGAGACATCAGCCTAAAATCTCGCCCAGAACTTGTTCAGATATTTAGCATTGGTTTTCTTGAAGTTTTAGAGTTGAAAATGTATTGTAAATATATATATTATATAATACAACAATATGTATTTTATATATATTTTTTACAATTTTCATAGACTTCTATAACCTTTTTAAACTTTACTTTTACAACTTTGTTTTACTTATTTAATAATCTGAGACGTGTACCCTTTTAGTACCCTGATAGTTCGCAGTGCGTAAGTAATGTTAACAAATACAACTATTTATTTTAATAATCATTAGTAAACGTTGAAATTAACATGAGCAAAAATCAATAAATGTTGTAGAAGTGCAGTTTTCTTTTTTACCTAAATGATAACTATACTGGATTATAATAACTCACCAATTATAATCCTCTCCTCTGTCAAATTTGCCATCGATAATGCCATGCTGTTTAACTTGGGTTTAATGACAATACAAGAAACCGGGACATAAGACCTCACACGCTTTCGACGTGCGATTCCGAGAACATTAAATGAACAAGCACGTTCTTTTCGCCTGTATGAACACTTCACACACGCTGGCACTGCCTGTGTGGTTTACCGGTTTACACGTTCATAACGTCCTACTCGAAACACACGTTTTCGACGCCCATTTTTGTTATGATAAACGCGCGTCAAAAGCGTGCATTTTCGGTGACCCCCAAAGCGCACGTCAAAAGCGTGCGTTTTGACAGCCAAACATGCATTCCTGACGCGCGCTTTGATGCAAAAACCGCGCGTTTCTGACGCGCGTTTTCCGTGTGCACAAACGCGCGCTTTTTATGGCAAAAACGCACGCTTTTGACGCGCGTTTGGCTGTCGAACGCACGCTTTTGACGTGTCAATGTGCAATCGGACGCCTGGCCAGGCGTTTGTGAACACTTCGGCTTGCCATACTCGAGCGCAGAGCACGACAGTCCACTGGGCGTCTCAAGCGCATGCTACTGAGTGTATACTTTCAACTGACGAGATGAGACACATTTCAGTCATTCGTTTTGGCTTTCTGGACTAAGCATTATTCAGTACAGTATACAGGGCATGGTGACAGAGAGGAGCGGGGGATCCTCTCTCCTGCGTCTTCGGTAGAGATTCGTGAATGAAACTGTCTGCACACTTACCTGCCAGAAGCGAAGATGTGTCGAGCTATAAGGGAATAGCTCCGTTTAATCGACTCGGCTTCAACCGAAAGTCTCAACAAACTTCTGTTTCGTTTGATTGACATTGAGACGTCATGGCATCATTGTCGTGGAGACACGCGCTCGTCTGCTTGGTGATTGGTAAGTGAAGTTTAACTGGTTTGTTCTGTTTTACAGTCGGCTATTATGTATGTTTTTGTGATATCAAACTGTATATTATGCTAAAACAAAAGGAAAGAATGAAAAGTAGGTAAGAAAGAAAAGATAAACCATGTAGAACAAACCCGAACTGAACAATAGTATTGCATCAAATACTATGTTGCTGTAATTCGTTGTTCAAAAATGTACAATGATATGCAAACACTTAAATAAGATTAAATTACAAATGTAAGTATTAATGTTATGAGAGATTTAAATATCCTTGCTATAATTCTCTTTGGGGTAAAACTCAACAGCATTAAATGGGTTATTGACATGACATCAAGCCATGACAGCGGTTTCCTTCAGTGTGAATAATTAATACACATGCAGTTCCCTTTACAAAAGGCTTCACTACGATGTTGCGCTGCTAAGCGCTACGGGGAACAGCTTTCGCTGTGAGCCGAGCTGAATAATGTGTGGAACACGTCAATGAACATTGACCGGAATTTAAAGCCTAGGCTGATGTAATCATTAGATGCACCTGAGGCCAGGCTATAAATGGATACGTCACCAGGTGTCGTCAGAAACTCTTTTTTCAGAGCGATTCTGTTTCTGTGTGTTTCACACACCCTGTCAAAACTTTCTTTCCTCTGTTAGGAGTTAGAATCAGTTAGACAGTGTGCAGTGAACTTTGTTCTTTGTTCTCTTTTCTCTTTTCGCAGAGTGCGTCGTGCTCGCCTCGCTTGCTTCCGGGAGTCAGCACTCTCGAAAAGAAGATCGTTTGTGGGGCTCTTGCATGGTTTTGGCTGAGGAGCAAGAGACGGGTTGATCCCTTTCTGTCACTCTCTCCCCAAACCCAGCTGTTTCTTCACATGATCTCGACGCTTCTCGGATCATGAGGTGAATCGCTATTCTCTTCCCGCCTCCGAGCTTTCCGTCCGCGATAAAAAATCTACGGAGGAATTGCTCGATGTTGTTACTCGTGCGGTTGCCAGATTGGTCTGGCCACGCGAAAAAGAGACCCCCAAACGCTTCAAATTAGGGGATAGATTTTATCTTCCAGTCTAAGAAAGGGAACGCCTCATGGGTTCCTTCCCTTCTTTGATAAACCTCCATTAAGAGCTTTTTTGCTCATGGAGAACCCCTAAAAAAAATTTAAAAAAAATAAAAATATATATATATATTTTCTTCCCGTGTTCACATACCCTCGACGTCATTATATTCGACTGTCGTGGGTGCTGAGGCACGGCGGTATTCAGTGATGCCGCCGGTCGAAGAGACGCTTGCGGGCTATCTCTCGCCGGGCTCGGCATCGTCACTTAAGAAGCCCTCTCTCCCCTCAAAGCCTTGTAGGACAACCTCCACTTTAGTGGGAAGGGCTTATCAAGCAGCAGGTCAGGCTGGTGCTGCTCTGCACACTATGCTGCTCTGCACACTATGCTGTTCCTCCCAGTTGGTTGTTTTCGCTGTTCCTGTATTTTATTCAGGACTCGAAACACTCGATACCCCTCAACAGGAAGTGTTAAAATATAATACCCATCTCAGAGATCCTGGCAGCGTGGGAACTTCTGCCGGATATATTATTTTCTGTGGGTCTTATAAGGGCGTCAGGATTTAATTCACTCGCCGCTTTTCCGTGTTTCAACGGCATGTTCTCACTACCGTGAACCGGATTTCTTTTTATGTAAAAAAATATATAACTCAATCTCCTGGTTAAAGGGGCCATGGTATGTGTTCCCCTTCCAGAGAGAGAGTTAGGTTATTACACTAAATACTTCCCGTTTCCCATGGAGGGTGAGGGGTGGCGTCTGGCTTAGATCTTAAAGCTTGAACTACCCGTGGGTGTTCAAGTCCAAGATGATGCCTGTCAAGACGGTCGTGTCTCAAGCCCTACAACTCGTTTGGCTGGTCACCATCGATCTTATGACGCACTTCTATACTTCATTTAGAAGTTCTGCCACAACATGGAATGTTCCTGAGGTTCACTTCGGGCGAAGTCTTTCAGGGTCAGGTTCTTTCACTCAGCCTAGCCCTTTTTACCCGCACATTCACAATGCATGATGTAGGCTGGCTCCTTGCGACTCGGGGCATCTGCATTCTGAATTATGTAGACGACTGGCTGATCCTAGCGCAGTTCCAGGAACTGGCAGTTCAGCACAGGGACATCGTCTTAGCTCATCTGTTTCTCTGGGGTTGAGGCTCAACGCCAAGAAAAGCGTCCTCTCTCCCACTCAGAACACTGTCTATCGGGGCATCGTATGGAGTTCAATCTCAATGCGGGCACAACTGTCTCCCGCTAGGATTGAGTCCATTTAGATCACCCTGAGCAAAGTCAGGCTAGGTCAAGGTTCTGTTATCAGTATCAATGATTTCCAGGTCTCAGGGCGAATGCGTCCACAGTGATCCCTCTGGACCTTCTGCTCATGAGACCGTTTTTGTTGTGGCCAAAAGCCAGGGGATTTCTTCCAAGGGCCAAAACCCCTAGGCTAAATAGGGTTACGCGCCTCAGGCTTCGTTCCCTTTCTATGTGGTTCAGAGCCCGGTTTTCTGCCTTGGGTCCCACTCTAGGTGTGTCTTGTTGTCGCAGGCTGCTAACGACAGACGCCTCCCTGATGGGCGGGGTAGCGGCCTTAAGTGGTCGTCCAGCTTAAGGGGATAGGAGGGTCGTCAGCTCAGTTGTCACAATCTCTGTCTCGGGTTGATGGCTGTATTTCTGGCCCTGAAATACCTCCTCCTGAGGCTGCCATGTCTTGGTGCGGGTGGACAATGCAGCAGTAGCCTCTTACATAAATCATCAAGGAGACCCTCGTTCTTGTCAGCTGTATTTCTGACACGTTGGGTTCTCCTTAGGGCCCAGGGCAAGCTCCTGTCACTCAGGTCAGTTATATCCCTGGATGCCCGTATATGGGAGCAGATTTACGGTCCATACCAACGGGGAGTTAAGAACTCCACCCTAAGGTAGTAGTTGCCCAGAGTTCGCCAGCAAGGGTTTTTGCCTCTTACTGATAGCACCGCTGGCCGAACAGGGCTTGGTTCTCGGAGCTAATCTCTTCCCTCGACGGCTCGCCTTTGGCGATGCCGAACAGGAAGGATCTTCTGTCTCAGGCGCAGGGCAATATTTCATCCCTGCCCCAAATTGTGGAATCTTTCATGTTTGGCCCCTAAGGGTACCAACTGAGGGACACAGGGCTCTCTCCTGAGGTTATCGAGACCTTTTAAATGCCGGGCTTTTTCCACTTGGAACAAGTTTGGGTGAGATCTTAGGGCAGAAGAGGACCTCTTTGCCTCTATGAATAGCGCAATGTCTCCTCTACTTCTCCCTGAAATCACCCAGCCCCCTTGGGTCTGGACGTTAAAACACATACATGACCCAGAATGCATCTGTATGCATTTCTTTCCCCGGTTTCTCTGCTCCCGGGAGTCTTGGCAATGTTCACCAGCAATGGTCTTGCCTCCTATTAACTCTTTCCCCGCCAGCGTTTTTAAAAAAAAGTTCCCAGCCACAGCCAGGGTTTTTGACGATTTTCGCTAAACTTTAATGGTCCGCAGAATATTTTCTTCCATGAATATATGAAGATGCTATATATCACAATAAAGATCTGAGCTTCTGCTTTTAGGCAAAAAAAAAAACGATTTTATTTTATCTTCATTTGTTCTTTTTTTATTGCGACTTGAACAGAGGTCGGTTTTGTCAAAAAACAACATTTCAGACAAAAAGCTGATAAAAAGGCATGTTTATGTCTGATATTTTGAGCTTCTCAATACTCCACTTCTTCATGTTTGAGACGATCGCAGTCTGTTTCTTTGATCAAAGAGTTGCGTACTCTTTGAAAACATGCGGAGGGGTCTTCCTTACCGTATAACACCTAAAACACGGAAACCCGGAAAATTCCGTGTTTGGCGGGGAAGCATTTTTTTATAAAACACGGAAAATTCTGTGTTTGGCGGGGAAAGAGTTAATGGCGCTGCGCTGGCTAAACAGGATATGGTTCTCGGAGTTAATATCTCTCCTCGACGGCTCGCCTTGGGCGATTCTGAACAGGTAGGACCTTCTTTCTCAGGCTCAGGGGGCATATTCATCCCCGGCCCGAATTGTGAAACCTTTCATGCTTGGCCCCTGTAGGGTACCAACTGAAGTTCACAGGGCTTTCTCCTGAAGTTATCGAGACCATTGCAAGCGCTAGGGCTCCCTCCCTTGGAACTGATCTGGGTAGATTTTACAGGGCAGAAGAGGACCTCTTCGCCTCTATGAATAGCGCAATGTCTCCTCTACTTCTCCCTGAAATCACCCAGCCCCCTTGGGTCTGGACGTTAAAACACATACATGACCCAGAATGCGTCTGTATGCATTTCTTTCCCCGGTTTCTCTGCTCCCGGGAGTCTTGGCAAAGTTCACCAGCAAGGGTCTTGCCTCCTATTAACTCTTTCCCCGCCAGCGTTTTTAAAAAAAAGTTCCCAGCCACCGCCAGGGTTTTTGACGATTTTCGCTAAACTTTAATGGCCCGCAGAATATTTTCTTCCATGAATATATGAAGATGCTATATATCACAATAAAGATCTGAGCCTCTGCTTTTAGGCAAAAAAAAACGATTTTATTTAATCTTCATTTGTTCTTTTTTTATTGCGACTTGAACAGAGGTCGGTTTTGTCAAAAAACAACATTTCAGACAAAAAGCTGATAAAAAGGCATGTTTATGTCTGATATTTTGAGCTTCTCAATACTCCACTTCTTCATGTTTGAGATGATCGCAGTCTGTTTCTTTGATCAAAGAGTTGCGTACTCTTTGAAAACATGCGGAGGGGTCTTCCTTACCGTATAACACCTAAAACACGGAAACCCGGAAAATTCCGTGTTTGGCGGGAAGCGTTTTTTTATAAAACACGGAAAATTCCGTGTTTGGCGGGGAAAGAGTTAATGGCGCTGCGCTGGCTAAACAGGATATGGTTCTCGGAGTTAATATCTCTCCTCGACGGCTCGCCTTGGGCGATTCTGAACAGGTAGGACCTTCTTTCTCAGGCTCAGGGGGCATATTCATCCCCGGCCCGAATTGTGAAACCTTTCATGCTTGGCCCCTGTAGGGTACCAACTGAAGTTCACAGGGCTTTCTCCTGAAGTTATCGAGACCATTGCAAGCGCTAGGGCTCCCTCCCTTGGAACTGATCTGGGTAGATTTTACAGGGCAGAAGAGGACCTCTTCGCCTCTATGAATAGCGCAATGTCTCCTCTACTTCTCCCTGAAATCACCCAGCCCCCTTGGGTCTGGACGTTAAAACACATACATGACCCAGAATGCGTCTGTATGCATTTCTTTCCCCGGTTTCTCTGCTCCCGGGAGTCTTGGCAATGTTCACCAGCAAGGGTCTTGCCTCCTATTAACTCTTTCCCCACCAGCGTTTTTAAAAAAAGTTCCCAGCCACCGCCAGGGTTTTTGACGATTTTCGCTAAACTTTAATGGCCCGCAGAATATTTTCTTCCATGAATATATGAAGATGCTATATATCACAATAAAGATCTGAGCCTCTGCTTTTAGGCAAAAAAAAAACGATTTTATTTAATCTTCATTTGTTCTTTTTTATTGCGACTTGAACAGAGGTCGGTTTTGTCAAAAACAACATTTCAGACAAAAAGCTGATAAAAAGGCATGTTTATGTCTGATATTTTGAGCTTCTCAATACTCCACTTCTTCATGTTTGAGATGATCGCAGTCTGTTTCTTTGATCAAAGAGTTGCGTACTCTTTGAAAACATGCGGAGGGGTCTTCCTTACCGTATAACACCTAAACACGGAAACCCGGAAAATTCCGTGTTTGGCGAGGAAGCGTTTTTATAAAACACGGAAAATTCCGTGTTTGGCGGGGAAAGAGTTAATGAGCTGCGCTGGCTAAACAGGATATGGTTCTCGGAGTTAATATCTCTCCTCGACGGCTCGCCTTGGGCGATTCTGAACAGGTAGGACCTTCTTTCTCAGGCTCAGGGGCATATTCATCCCGGCCCGAATTGTGAAACCTTTCATGCTTGGCCCCTGTAGGGTACCAACTGAAGTTCACAGGGCTTTCTCCTGAAGTTATCGAGACCATTGCAAGCGCTAGGGCTCCCTCCTTGGAACTGATCTGGGTAGATTTTACAGGGCAGAAGAGGACCTCTTAGCCTCTGTTGATAGCGCAATGTCTCCTCTACTTCTCCCCGAGTCACCCAGTCCCCCTCGGGGTGCTGATCGTGGTGGCGCATACATGGCACAAATGCGCCTGCATGCGCTTCCTTCTAATAAGTTCAAATTACAGAACCAGCTAACTGCCAGTTTGCTTCAGTTCTGGATTTTCTGTGGAAAGAACTGTCAGCGGGCACTTACCTCGCCACTGCCAGGTTCTATGTGGCTTCCACTTCGGTTTGCCACGCCTTGGTGGGCGGGGTGCCCTCTAAGAGGCATCCTTGCTAGGACCTCTTCATAGGGTAAGACCCCCCTTTTTAAAACCTCTAGAGTCAGCGTTTGGTAGACTTCTGACTCTCAAGATGGTTTTTCATATGGTAATTACGTCTCTAAGGAGACTTGGGTACCTACAGGCTCTGTCTCTTTTGCCGGCCTGTTTTGAGTTGCCCCAGGTAGGACCAAGAGCATTCTTTGCACCCTCACCCTGACTACCTGCCCAAGGTGCCTTTCTCGACCCTTGGCCAGTCATTCTCTAAGCCTTCTGCTCCCTGCCATTTGTAATGCTGGAGCAGCTAAAGACTACTCAGACTTTGTCCAGTCTGTGCCCTTCAGAATTATGTCCACCGCGTTTGCTAGTGGCGTAAAGTCAGGGCAGCAGTTCTTCACTTTGAAGCCGTGACCGGGTTGTCACTTTGGGTGAGGGACCTTACTGCCCGGGCCTACGAGGCGCGCGTTCAAGCTTCGCCAGTATGTTTTAGGGCGCACTCTTCCAGAGGGCTCTCCTCCTCTAAAGCCTTGGCTAGAGGTCTCCCTCTGCAGCAAGTTTGTGGTGCGGCAGTTTGGTCCTCTCCGTGCACATTCATTAAACGTTTATAGTTTGGATGTTCTTGCCACTCTTGGCTCACGCCCTTGAGTTGACACCGAACAAGTTTGTGTTGCGGCAGGTTGGCACTCTCCGCACACACTAATCACATTTTATGGTTTAGATGCTTTGCTACTCCGAACTCTTATGTCCTTGAGTCGACATCTCAGCCCATGCCTAAACAAGTTTGTGATGCGGCAGGCTGGTCCTCTCCGCTCACATTCATCAGTTTTTATGACAAGTTTGTGTTGCGATAGGGTTCTCTTCGCACACATTCATCGAACTTTATGGGTTAGATGCTTTGCTACTCTGGGCTCTTATGCCCTTGAGTCGACATCTCGGCTCATGCCAGAACAACTTTGTGATGCGGCAGGCTGGTCCTCTCCGCTCACATTCATCAGTTTTTATGACAAGTTTGTGTTGCGATAGGGTTCTCTTCGCACACATTCATCGAACTTTATGGGTTAGATGCTTTGCTACTCTGGGCTCTTATGCCCTTGAGTCGACATCTCAGCTCATGCCTGAACAAGTTTGTGATGCGGCAGGCTGGTCCTCTCCGCTCACATTCATCAGTTTTTATGACAAGTTTGTGTTGCGATAGGGTTCTCTCGCACACATTCATTGAACTTTGTGGGTTAGATGCTTTGCTACTCTGGGCTCTTATGCCCTTGAGTCGACATCTCAGCTCATGCCTGAACAAGTTTGTGATGCGGCAGACTGGTCCTCTCCGCTCACATTCATCAGTTTTTATGACAAGTTTGTGTTGCGATAGGGTTCTCTTCGCACACATTCATCGAACTTTGTGGGTTAGATGCTTTGCTACTCTGGGCTCTTATGCCCTTGAGTCGACATCTCAAGCTCATGTCTGAGACCTTTCGCGTTTTTGTGAGTACACTGCACAACCGTAGGGGTCCGGACAGCCCCAAGTGTGGCGGCGTGGGTATTGCGTTCCCCGTAGCGCTTAGCAGCGCAACATTGTAGTGAAGCCTTTTGTAAAGGGAACGTCTCGGGTTACATGTGTAACCCTTGTTCCCTGAAAAAGGCGGAACGAGATGTTGCGATGCTTTGCCGCACTGGGACGTCCCAGGACTGCTCTTCAAAAAGAAGTATCTGACGACACCTGGTGACGTATCCATTTATAGCCTGGCCTCAGGTGCATCTAATGATTACATCAGCCGAGGCTATAAATTCCGGGTCAGTGTTCATTGACGTGTTCCACACATTATTCAGCTCGGCCCACAGCGAAAGCTGTTCCCCCGTAGCGCTTAGCAGCGCAAAATCTCGTTCCACCTTTTTCAGGGAACAAGGGTTACACATGTAACCCGAGACGTTTTTATATGCACACATTATGTATTACATTGCAGAATGAAGTGAACTGCAAAGAAAGCTAATAGACACTTTAATTTATGCATGCACACTGTATAGACATTTGAACATCTGTTATTACGTCCCTTTTATTTGTCAACTACCCACATTTCAATACTGAGAAAAATTTAAACATCTGGAAAAGTCAGGTATTTAACGGAGATCAATTAATCAATAGCACAAGACATTTGTATTCCTTTATTAAGTCCTTTTCACAATACACAGTGGTAGGAAATTTGTTGAATATTAAGAATCCATATCTGACAAACCCACCCACGAATGGATCAGCTATCTTATTTTCTAATTAATAATGCATGGCAACCTTGTTCTGTTAAAAAAATTATTAATTTCACACTTAACAAGCTCACTTAGGTGTGCTGAGTATGATTAACAAGCTTCTTTCTGCTTGCCTTGATTTCCTGTCACCACTCATGTGGGATTACTATATTTACTTGGCAAAGATTCATAGCTGTATAGTGCTCTTTAGGAAGAATTTGTGTAAAGAATTTTGATTCTCAATACTCAATGATTTCACTCTCATGAATTGACCTCTTACAACAAGGCTTGCGTTTGATACGTGACAAACAGATCTGTCTCTCTGGCAGCAGATGGAAACGGAGGATGCTGATGGATTTCATGGTCTACTACACATACATTTCCTGTTCTTGAAAATAGTGATGATCTTCAGTAGCTTGATAATGGTTTTCTCCGAGGGTACATCAGTTATTTATGAGAATTCAAGTGGGTTGCAGTGCAAATTTCTTCAGATAAATATAATATATTATTTGAATTTTTTTTTAAATTGTATTTAAGGATATATTGTGTCATGAAACCCATTTTAACCAGAAAACTCAATAACTCAAACTGCAACTGTAGATAAAAAATAAACTGTAAAATGACTGTAGAAATACAGATAGATTCTTTATTATGGATAGATTCATCTGCTCCAGGTAAACATGTTTTAGAGAGAGTGCCCAATAAAAAAATGAAGATTTAGCAGGGAATCTGATTACTGTGGAGGAGGAGCAGGAGGAAGCAATAAAATTAACTCAGAAGTAGTGTATTTTAATTGATTTGTGAAATAAGGCCATTTGTGACTTACTGCGACTTACTGTACAAAAAAAAAAAAAAAGATCTAGCTACACTTGTCGTTGTGTTCCAAAATGTGTCTAATGCAATAGAGCTCTTAATTTGTAGGTGAACCCAGAAGGCTAATTCTCTACAGGATCCTTTTTGAATTTCCTATTGTTTTTTTTTTTTTATGGGATTTTTCCCAAATGTTTTTCCCAGATGTGAATTTTGAGTCCACTGTGTATTTTGACACCGCATACACATGCATGGATGCTGTATTTTAGCTTCATGCTTTAGCTTAATTTAGCTAGATGTAACACATCATTTAAATTCATTTAAACTGACTGATCTCAGTTCAAAAGACAAAAAGGTATAAACTTTTGATGCACTGAGTCATGTTACAAAACAACATGGTGTCGATCTCAGCAGAGTTTGTCTTTGGGAGAAGCGCCAACAAAACTACATCTGGTAAGAAACCTCAAAGTTTTTACGTTGAAACCTGTTTGAGTCAAAAGATTTGAGTCTATAATTTCATCTAATATGCCATTTTTTTTTTAAATCGAGCAATTAATCGTAAAATGCCATGCTGCTAAACACATTGTACACTGTGTGCTCTAGGGCATTTTTAGCCTTAGAAATCCAATATTCACTGTGCAGTATCACATTGAGAATCAATGGGTTCATCCAAAAGCAGAAACATGTTGCTTTCAGAGGCTTTATATGGAGTTAGGATAAAAATAAGGTGCATTTTGAACTCTTCTGCGACCAATGCAGACAGACAGCACACTGGAGGTTAAGTCATTCTCTAAATAGGGAGCAAGTCCATTCACTCCTAAAATCTGACCAAAAGTTCAGTTTCTGGCTGAAGATGATGTTTGGACCACTCAAAGTGTTTGGCAGACATAGGAAAATGGTAATCAGTTCATAGATTCAGAATTTAGAATTTATAATTGTATTTTAACATGGTTGGAATTGATTGGATTATGATGGCCATTATTTAGAATCAGAATTCATTATGCTAATTTCTGATGTAATGTTTGTAACGTCTCAAAAGCATGAATAACCGACACATCGGAAAACATAATGTACAATTTAATAAACAAAAAACGTATAGCGTGGTATTATTAAAAATTTCACAGCTTATTCCCGCTGTCCA
This sequence comes from Xyrauchen texanus, assembly GCF_025860055.1. Taxonomy (NCBI): domain Eukaryota; kingdom Metazoa; phylum Chordata; class Actinopteri; order Cypriniformes; family Catostomidae; genus Xyrauchen; species Xyrauchen texanus. The sequence goes on from NC_068289.1 coordinate 24,570,699, forward strand.
CATATGTGAACATACATTTTTAGGAAAACTATTTGCTCTAGATTTTAAATTTATTTATTTAAAAGGTAAATGGAAAATGCACACACCAGTCTCGCTCAGGTCTCAGGAGCTTAAAACATGTATGCCCAAGCATATGTATGTATATGTCTGACAGAACTGAAAACAATTGTGGTCTTTGTCTAGAAAAATTTTAGTAGTATACTTTTTGTTGTGAACGGAAAGGGTAGGTACCATAGCTTCTCACCTGATTTGCTGTGTGAATGAGACCTAGTCCTTTCTTCTGAATTGATTCACTGATAATATCAAAATCCATGCCAAAAAGTCACTGACTGAAAAACTAAATCATTTGAAGTGTTTTCTCTCTCGGGAAAACAGTAACATGTAACTTTATAATACAGAGAGTAAAAACAGCTTGCAGGAAAAGTTAGTTTTATGTATGATGTTCATTTTTGGTCTCATGGTTCATCTAGTGCATAAGGCACCGACTTAAAGTCCACAGATTGTGCTAAAATGTTGGTTCTAACTTCAAAAAAACACTGTTGTTTAAAAAAAAGAAAGTAAAATGATAAAGATTCCGGTTGCTGCCAATGGAAAGATTTTCCAAGAATATCTAATTATACTGTATGCAAACAGTATTCAAGTATTTTAGAAAAAGCACCACTAAAATATATCAAGATGTCATTTTTACATTACAAAGGTTGTAGCAGGCTGCCATTGGTGTGAATTAATAACTTACATTGTTTTTATTTTTTTTATTATTATTATTTAAAAAAAAAAATTGAATACTATATATGTCCATTTCAACATCCTGGGAAAATCTCACCTAGAGGAAGTCAGTATATCTAATAGCAGCCTTCTACACCCTTTACAATATGAAAAGAATATCTTGGTAAAATTTCAGAAAATTGTTTTCTAAAACAATTGAACACTGTATTCATAATTGGACATGCTGGCTTCAAATGTAGAAAGTTAGCCACCGGCAGTCTACTGCAACCTTTAAAATGAGAAAATACTTTATTAATAACAGTGTTTGTTATGTTAGAATATGCAAGTCAATTGAATGAATGCTTGGACACTGGCTTTTCAGAACAGTTTGTGGAACTTTTAGATGGCCCCTTACACATGGTAGATGAATATTGTACCTAAAACCTTTCCCGCTCGCGGTTTTTGCTCTCTGTGTTATTAAGTGTCCCATTATTGTTTTACTGAGTGACAAACCACTCAAAATGTTCAGTAATTGAGCATTTGGAATTAATTTGTAAATAATCGGGCAAGTGAGCGGAGAACCAGTCTGAGGAAAGGACTAAATATTCTCTACACAGCCAATCAGGTGAGAAGCTATGGAACCGATTGAATTGCTGTTGTGTTTTCTGATTTGCCGTTGTGTTTTCTGGTTCCCTTACGACTTCACTTGACATTGCGTTTACTAACGCATATGGGATTGCCTTCATACATGACCTATTTGAAACCTCTACAATAACGACAATATTCTAATATTGGCTATGGTGTTTGAGCCCCGCCAGTTTTGTGACGAGTGACACTGACCACTCGTTTTGGCGCGAACTGACTGCTATAAAACAGGTGCACAGACACCATTTTCCTCAGGTGACACTGACCACTCGTTTTGGCACGAACTGACTGCTATAAAACAGGTGCGAAGACACCATTTCCTCAGAATTTCTTCCTTCAAGACAGCGATTACCTCTTGTCTCTAAGCCCTCTACCTTTGCCATCGATACACACCAGTCAGCGGACGGAATCTCCATGGCAGCAAGAAGACTCTCCGCTCCCCTGCAGTGCTCCGGCGAACATCACTCCGCCTTGCCGTTTGACGCTTCGCTGGTGAACGTACCTCAGCATCCTGATTCTCTGCAGCGCGTTGGCAGGTGTAGAGTATCCTTTTAAAACAAAATTGTACTTGTGTGTTATAAATCTAAGTTATACAAGTTATATAAATATAAATCTATATTTATATTTATTAGGGCTGTCGATTTAACGTGTTAATTCAGTGTGATTAATAATAAAAAAAAAATAACGCATTTAATCGCAGCATAATAAGGAAGATTCATGAGGAATGCAAGCTTGTAGTACCACCTGTTTACTCCAGAGGGCAGTAAGTTAAACTTCAGCTGTATGAGCAACGCACAGTTTATACAGTGAAGAAAACAACCCACAACACAGACTTGTGTAACGTTCTTGCATTCAAAACACTTGAAGGAGCGCAAATGCTAAGGGATCTCAAGATGTGTTTAAAGATTGAGTATTAAACTATATTTAACTTGACACAGTGACCTAAACATTTTATGTTTATGACGCAATGAACGCAATGAACCCGAGACTCGACACAAGCATGACTGACGCAGGGTGTGGCTGGATTGAGATAAATATATCCAATAAATATTTAATCACGAATAAAATCAAAGAAATTTCCTTCAAACTTATTTATAAGTACTACCTCACTAATTATTTTCTTGTAGAGAGATTTAATTGTGATGTCGATATATTCTGTACATTTTGTGGTCTGCAGGCGGAATTGTGTTTTCATTTATTTTGGAGTTGTCCCTACTCGACTTGTTTTTGGTCTGATTTCTGCAAGATTGTTAGAGATCATATTATTCCCAGCTTTCAACTTTGTTTTGAAAATGTTTTATTCGTTTTTTTTTTAGCTATGACATGTCTCTTCATAAGGAATATTATTTGATTAATGTTCTGCTTTTGTTGGCAAAGTTTAGTATTCATAAATGTATGTTGTTATAAACCATTAGTTTACCATTTTTAATTAAGAGGTTCAGCAATACCCAAGAACAATTTCCAATTTGAGTAACAAGAAAGCTGTAAAGTGTATTGAAATATGTAAACAATTTGATATTTTTATTTAACTCTTTATATTTATTTTCCTTTTTGTTGTTGTTTGTTTTAATATACCCCTTGGCTCTAGATGTAAAAGTTTTGTAAGCATTAATAAAAAAAAAAGTCTGAAGCAGGTGTACATTGACGGGCCTTAAACAAGCCCTCATAATAAATCTCCAGCTGACTGACAAATTCACTTGTGAAATGGATTGCTGTGAACTGTATGCCTATGATTGACTTGTGATCAATAATATGGTAGTAAACAATACATTGTATTCTAAAGCCACTTTTTGTATTGTCTTATCAATGATGAACTCTTCTGCTACAGGAATGTAAAGCATTTTAATTATCTGAATATTTGTTATTATATATATATATATATATATATATATATAATTTTTAAATATTTAACGATAACTATGTATAATTATATATTGATATAAATATGTATAATCATTATATATTGAATTATTGTTATATGAGGGGCTTTCTCAGCAAATATTTGTATATGCGATTAATCGCGATTAATTAATCGGGACACCATGTAATTAATTAGATTAAAATTGTAATCGATTGACAGCCCTAATATTTATATATCTAGAAGAGCAACTTACATGTTCGCGTCTTTTTCAAGATGTCGTTCCGTAAGTGTTCTTTGTGTGAGAGACACATCCCGTTAGCTCAGTCAGCTCTCATGGAGACAGACTGTCCTCACTGTGAGGACATGAGCCTCTCGTGCCCTCCCACCTGCCTCTTCTGTGATACCCGAGGGCACAGCGGGGCCACGAAGTCGAGCAGGACAAACTTGAGGTGGATTTCATGCCGGCACACGCCCCACAAGCCCCTCAATCTACACAAAGCGCATATATCCCCATACGCTATGTGCGAGACAAGCTCCAGCCCTATGAAGGAGCATCCGGCCTCATCTCGTTTGGTGGATCTGACGCTGGGGATGATGTCAATGTCATGTCTCTCGCCGCATCAGGCAAATGGTCAGTGGATGATGCTGCCACCCCTCCCCCTAGCGAGGGCGAGGAATGTGCATGCGCCACTGATAGGGAGATGCTCCGCGTTCTTACAAGGGCAGTCAAAGAGCTTCACCCTGACTAGTTTCCCCCAGAGGAACCTGAACAGTGTCGCATCGATGAATGGTTCCAGCAGTCCGGACACATTCAAACGGCAGCATCCTTCAGAATTTTTCAGCGAAGTTCATAACAAACTATTCAAGTCCTGGCGCGTGACCTTAAATGGCGCGCTTGCACAGTGACATCATCCTGTTTAATGTGGATCATGGGAAAGAAAACGGTTATGCCCAATTATCCCCTGTGGAGGAGGCGGTAGTGGCACACCTCTGCCCAGCGAGTAACATGTACATCCTTCCAAACCGCATCGACAAACGTCCGCACTGGCGGGAAAAGCTTACTCAGCAGCAGAAGAAGCTGTATCAGCACTCAACACAATGGCGGTTAGAAAAGCTCCAGGGCAAAAATTTGTGATTAGGAAAAAGCCACTATTTTGGATGCTCCTGTGTCTCCAGCCAGCTTTTTTGGTGGCTCTATGGATAAGTTTGCTGAGCGTTATGTCGCGATTCAGCAGCAGTCACAGGCTATGAGACACTTTATGCCCACACGGAGTATATCACAGCCGGTTCGCCCTCGCTCTGTTTCGAGTCAGCACGTGACTTAAAGCCCCATACCTGCTGCCTCACAGGCGCTCCTGATGGGCACAACCCTTTGAAGCGAAAAGCTGAGGCCGCGATTCCTTCCGGGTCTGCTCCAAAAAAAGGCTCAATTGGAGAGACACAAAACACTGTTCCCCATCACCCCACTTTTGTTTGTTGGGAAAGGGATATTGTTGTTCAAAATGTTGTTTCTGTGTCTTCTACTTAAATAAATGCAATAAAAAATCCAATAAGTGCAAAAAAGAATACAGCATTCATTGCAAATGCACGAGATGCTCACACATTCTCAATAAAGAGCCCCTTTTTCCTCTTTAAAGCACACAAATTATGTGCAACCGCTTTCCTATAGTGAGCGTCGCATCATATCATACGGTGAGCCAACCAAATTGCCCTCTGTTCCATTATGCAGATGCGTGGCGAGCACTAACGGGTATTTCAGAATGGGTGCAAAAACGATCGAATATGGTTATACGATCCAATTTTGCACACCGGCCACCCCATTTCAACGGCATTCTGTCTTCCACGGTTTCGTCCGATGACGTGTCAGTGTTACGAGTCAAATTACACCTCTCATCGTGAAAAACACGATAGAGATTGTGCCAAATTGTCAAGTACCAAAATGGTATTTGTTGTGGCAAAAAATTATTAACCAACCATTATCACTGCGTAAGAGACACTCTGAATCAAACAGTCTTTTAAAATAATTTCAATTCAAATTTATTAATCAGAAAAGGATCTTATCGCATGTATACCCACACGATTGGTTTGCATTGATAGATCTGAAGGATGCGTACATTCATTTCCAAATTGTGCGACATCATAGGATGTTTTTGAGATTTGCGTTCAAGGGAACAGCGTATCAATTCAAAGTCCTGCCCTTCGAACAGTCTTTCACTCCTCGTACATTCACAAAGTGCATTGATGCGGTTCTCGCCCCTCTGAGAATGAGCGGCATACACATCTTGAACTACCTCGACAATTGGCTGTTACTGCCGCAATCGGAGGCTTTGTTCTGCCAGCACAGTTTTACTGCTTCTGCCATTTTACAGTGTCCATCTCAGTTCAAACTGGGGAGAACATTTCCACTGAAACTTGTTTCAGAAAGCATTGGGATTTGTGGCGGCGGCATCCGCCATCATTCCATTAGATCTCTTACACATGAGACCTCTTCAGTGCTGGCTGAAGCGCCAATGACGCATGCGCATCACTATATCCAGCCACCATGGACAGCTCCTCCTGCTTTTTACTAGCGAGGTGTCACGCTGGGGCAAGTGTCATGCAGTGCCTAAAGCCATTGGCTGTATTTCTAGCCTTAAAGACTTTTCAGTCAGAAATATCAAGCTGTCTTGTTCACTGGCATATATAAACCGCCAAGGCGGAATTCAGGAGACTTCCCCCTCAAACTGTATTGAGGATTTGGGAAATATCTGGCAAAGCAGAAATCAATCTCTTTGCCTCAATGGAGAATACCCACTGTCCCCTCTGGACTCAAAGTCCAAAGTTGTCAGGCAGAAAGTGATGTCCACGGATGCTTCCAACACAGGTTGGTGGGCGGTGTGCAATGGATGCCCAACTTTTGGCACCTGGACAAGTGTAATTGTAGACTTAAAGGCTTTCAGTCAGAAATAGTGAGCTGTCATGTCCTGGTTTGCTCAGCCAACATGACAGTTGTGATATATATAAACAGCCAAGGTGGAATTCATTCACTGCCACTGTTGAGAATGACGCGTCACCCCCTCTTATGGAGCGAGCATCATCTCTCCCTGAGAGTGACATATGTTCCAGGCTGCCTTAATTACGGTGCGGGTCTACTGCATGCTAAGGGGTGATACCGGGCGAATGGAGACTTCATCCTCAAACTATACTGAGGACTTCAATATTCGGCAAAGCAGAAATCTAATTATTTGCCTCAGTGGAGAATGCCCACTGTCCCCTCTGTTATTCGAAGTCCCAAGCCCTGCTGGGAAGGGATGCAATGGCACACAAATGGCCAGTGAATAACAAATATGCATTTCTTCCGGTATGCCTGATCCACTCTGCCATATGCAAAGTCTGAGAGGACAAGGAAACGGTTCTATTAGTTGCACCGAAACGGCCAAGCAGCTATGGTTTCCAGAAATGATGGAGATGCTCTACAGCTCACCATGGGAAATACCACTGAGGAGGAATCTCCTCTCTCAGGCGCAAGGCACAATCTGGCATCCCCAGCTGTGGAACCTGCATGTGTGGTCCCTGAATGGAGCGTACTACACACACCAGAACTGACGTGTTCAGTCATGAACACCATTTTACAAGCCAGAGCACCGTCCACTAGATGCCTCTACACACTAAAATGGAAAGTGTTCGCTGATTGGTGTCTCTCACACAGCAAGCACCCAGTAAACTGCCCCATACATGAAATTGTAATATTTCTTCAAGAGTGATTAGACGCTGTCAATGCTCAAAGTGAGTGTGGCAACTATATCTGCATATCACAAACATAAAACCGGTGCCTCTATAGGCAAATATGATTTAATCATAAAGTTCCTTAAAGGTAAGATGATTTGTCCCACCTTGGCAGGCTACAGTCCTGACTTGGGACTTAACTTTAGTCCTAAAAGCTCTCACAGGGCCCCCCTTCCCTCCATTTAATTCACATGAGGAAAAATCATTGCATTTGTTATGCCCTGTGCAGGCGCTACATACATACGTTGAGCATACTTGCCAGTTCAGACTGTCTGATCAGCTCTTTATATGCTATGGAGGATGTGCAAAAGGAAAGCAAAGACTTTCTCACTGGATTGTCGATGCAATTATCCTGGCTTATGAATCGCAGGGTCAGACTTGCCCAATTGGTGTTAAAGCACACTCAACTAGAGGCATGGCCTCCTCATGGGCATGGACGAATTGTGTGTCCTTACAAGACATATGTTTTGCAGCAGGATGGTGCTCACAAAACACGTTTGCAAGGTTTTACAACCTAGACGTAATGTCTCTTTCTTCACAAGTCCTCTCTGTCTAGAGAACTTGCTATTCATTGGCCATATATATATATATATATATATATATATATATATATATATATATATACTTATGCCCCCTTTTTAAGTACGTGCTCCGCATCATTTACACAACAGGCTGTTATAATTCTTCAGTCACAAGCACTTCATTATAAATAAACTCACTTCCCGGCCTGTTTCATAAGGAGTAATTCATACTATATGGCTATAGCTCATATATTCATTATGAGTTCTCTCCTACTGGCCATCATGAAGATCACTCACTGCGGCATACACATGTCCCATAACACTGCGCCGCCATGTTTCGTTATGGGAAGTTATGTCGTGTAGTGTGGCGTGATGGGATTCTGTTCCCCATATGCATTAGTAAACGCAATGTCAAGTGGACTGAAGTCGTAAGGGAGCGTCTCGGTTACATACGTAACGTCGGTTCCCTGAGACAAAGGGAACGAGAATTGCGAATGCTAGTCGCACCACAAGACTCCAGAGTTCTTGATGCACTAGCAATGCGCTCCTTGTTCTCAGTCAGAAATTCTGAGGAAATGGTGTCTGTGCACCCGTTTTATTGTGGTCAGTTTGTGCTGAAATGAGCGGTCAGTTTTGCGCCAAAACAGGCAGGGCTCAAACACCATAGCCAATATTAGAATATTGGAGTTATTGTAGAGAGGTTTCAAATAGGTCGTGTATGAAGGCACTCCCATATGCGTTAGTAAACGCAATGTCTCGTTCTCTTCGTCTCGGGGAACCGAGGTTACGTACGTAACCGAGACATTTTCTGTTGTGTTTCTGGATTTGGTGTTGTGTTTTCTGATTTGCTCTTTTGTTTTCTTATTTGCCGTTGTGTTTTCTGATTTGTTGATGTGTTTTTGAGTTGTTATTTTGTTTTTGGATTTGCCATTGTGTTTTGCAATTCACGGCTACCATACACTATAGCAGGCATTAGCATACATTTTGTACTTCTTTGTTTACATGTTTATAGCTAGCTATTTGAATTATAATACATCCTGTTTATTGGCACATACATTTGCAGGTAACTCTATCGACCTCTTGAGTATTTTGAGATTTGTTAGTGCCACAGTAACGCAAGAAGGAATGGTAAGAATGTACAGTTGGACCACACACTTGCAAAACCATGGCCAAGCAATTTAGTATGTTTCTGTCCTAACACTGTATATATACAGACCATACTTAATATAAAGAGATTAAAACGAATAACCTTTGAGGCACACCTTTTTCTTTTCCTTTATGTTTTTTTTTCTTTACGGACAGTTATATCAATCATCATGTCCCACAGAAACGGTGATAAGGGAGGAGAATCTGAAGGGTCCCAGGATATTGATGGCATTATAACCTGGCACAGAGAACAAAGATTGCTTCAGGCTAAAATTGTGTGCTAATAGATAAATGTGAAGCACACTTTTTAAAACTGAACAAAGCTTTCATTGTGTTGAGGCTAGAATACTGAGATTCATTGCCCTCATATGTCTTACTATTGCAAGACTACCACAGATAAAAACACTAAATCCACAAGGACAATAAAGGATATTTCGGCAAAATGAAGGGGGCACAAGGATAAACATTGCTGTCCTATACAGTTTGACTAAATACAGAATAGCCGGTTGAATTTTTCTGATTGATGTGAATAACCTGATGGCAGTGGGTAGGGAAATCTGGACAGCTGTTACAAGCGGAGATGAATACAGGTGAAACTCGAAAAATTAGAATATCGTGCAAAAGTTCATTAATTTCAGTAATTCAACTTAAAAGGTGAAACTAATATATTATATAGACTCATTACAAGCAAAGTAAGATATTTCAAGCCTTTATTTGATATAATTTTGATGATTATGGCTTACAGCTTATGAAAACCCCAAATTCAGAATCTCAGAAAATTAGAATATTACATGAAATCAATAAAAAAAAAGATTTAAAATACAGAAATGTCGGCCCTCTGAAAAATATAATCATGCATATGTACTCAGTACTTGGTTTGGGCCCCTTTTGCATTAATTACTGCCTCAATGCGGCGTGGCATGGATGCTATCAGCCTGTGGCACTGCTGAGGTGTTATGGAAGACCAAGATGCTTCAATAGCGGCCTTCAGCTCTTCTGCATTGTTTGGTCTCATGTCTCTCATCTTTCTCTTGGCAATGCCCCATAGATTCTCTATGGGGTTCAGGTCAGGCGAGTTTGCTGGCCAATCAAGCACAGTAATACCATGGTCATTGAACCAGGTTTTGGTACTTTTGGCAGTGTGGGCAGGTGCCAAGTCCTGCTGGAAAATGAAGTCAGCATCTCCATAAAGCTTGTCTGCTGAAGGAAGCATGAAGTGCTCTAAAATGTCCCGGTAGACGGCTGCGTTGACTCTGGACATAATAAAGCACAGTGGACCAACACCAGCCGATGACATGGCTCCCCAAACTAACACAGACTGTGGAAACTTCACACTGAACTTCAAGCATCTTGGATTGTGTGCCTCTCCATTCTTCCTCCAGATTGTGGGACCTTGGTTTCCAAATGAGATGCAAAATTTGCTCTCATCAGAAAAGAGGACTTTGGACCACTGAGCAACAGACCAGTTCTTTTTTTCTTTAGCCCAGGTCAGACGTTTGAGATTTGAAGCCCATGTCTAGGACCCGTCTGTGTGTGGTGGCTCTTGATGCAGTAACTCCAGCCTCAGTCCACTCCTTGTGAAGCTCCCCCACACATTTAAATGGCCTTTTCCTGACAATCCTCTCCAGGCTACGGTCATCTCTGCTGCTTGTGCACCTTTTTCTTCCACACTTTTCCCTTCCATTTAACTTTCTATTAATGTGCTTTGATACAGCACTTTGAGAACATCCAACTTCTTTTGCAATTACCTTTTGAGGCTTTCCCTCCTTGTGGAGGGTGTCAATGATGGTTTTCTGCACAACTGTCAGGTCAGCAGTCTTCCCCATGATTGTGAATTCAACTGAACCAGACTTAGAGTGTGACACTTTGAGCCTACAATACTGAACCTTTTCACAATATTCTAATTTTCTGAGATTCTGAATTTGGGGTTTTCATAAGCTGTAAGCCATAATCATCAAAATTATATCAAATAAAGGCTTGAAATATCTTACTTTGCTTGTAATGAGTCTATATAATATATTAGTTTCACCTTTTAAGTTGAATTACTGAAATTAATGAACTTTTGCACGATATTCTAATTTTTCGAGTTTCACCTGTATATGGTGCTTTATTTTTTCTGCAGTTGTCAGGACTGCTTTGTACAGTATTTCATTACCAATATTCTGCTTTGGACCGTTCTACCCATGTGTGGGATAATTTAATTAAGCAGGTCTTCAGTGCATTGGTGAGCATTGTGCACAAAGTATCTTGTTCCCTGGTAAATCATAATGGTTATGGAATTTGTTTTACAAAAGGAAAATTTGGAATTATAACTGGGGGGCTGTTAGACTAATTTAAGCACGCTTGGATAAGCAAAGCGTCTTCTGGAGCTGAACAAAAAAAATCATACATTTTTCTAAGTGTAGTCGACAGTCCAGACTTAAAGACATTTCAATAACATTCAGCCATAAGTGACTTTTTACAAATATTAAATTAATCTACACAAGTGATGAGCATTGTACCACTTACTTGCGATACAATTAAATTAGTTATGATGATGTGTCATTAATGTCTCTGTGAGGTTTTTCCACTAAGGAAGACACGGGAAACAGCGTCGGCTTCAAAGGTAAGATTCTTTTTAATTTTAATTACTATGTACAAGTCAGTATACAGTGTGTATCTCTTTCTTTTGTGTTGGTGTCGGGTTCTCTCTCAGGCTCTGTTGCTGCTGCTTTTTATGCCGCTCCCCTCATGCTACTGCAATTAGACACAGGTGTTAGACATAATTTAGCTCAGGTGTGAGCGCCCTTACCGCTTTTCTCTCCCGGACGGGCGCTTGACCACGCCCCCGCTGCCACATACCCCCACCGCCCGACTCAGGCCGGGGCGTCATCCGGCCTGCCTACCACTCCCCCCCCATTTCTGGAGAGAAAGTCAGCGGCAGCCATCTGCACCCCCGGTCTGTGGACCACCTTGAACTTAAAAGGCTGGAGTGCCAGATACCAACGGGTGATCCGGGCGTTAGTATCTTTCATGCAGTGGAGCCACTGCAGTGGGGCATGATCCGAGCATGGGAAGGCCCGCCCCATGAAGGGGAGGGTGAAGGCCCGCCCCAGCAGGTAGTATCGGAGGGTGAGGACCGCCCACTTGATGGCCAGACACTCCTTCTCTACGGTGCTGTACTTAGTCTCCCTCAAGGAGAGCTTGTACAGCACCGGGCGCTCCTCTCCCTCCACCACCTGCGAGAGTACGGCCCCCAGCCCTCTGTCTGAAGCGTCCGTCTGCAAAACAAAAGGGAGAGAGAAGTTAGGTGCATGTAAAAGCGGCCCCCCACAAAGTGCAGCTTTAATCTGTGTAAACGCCTGTTGGCACTGCTCCGACCATTGGACCGGATCTGGAGCCCCCTTTTTAGTGAGGTCAGTCAGCGGGCTGGTGACATCCGAATAATTAGGCACAAATCTTCTGTAATAGCCAGCCAGCCCCAGGAACTGCCTCACCCCCTTTTTGGTTTTGGGTCTAGGGCAAGTCGCAATCGCCGCGGTCTTGTCAATTTGGGGACGCACCTGGCCATGGCCCAAGTGGAACCCCAGATACCGTACCTCCACACGCCCAACCGCGCACTTTTTAGGGTTTGCCGTGAGCCCTGCCCGCCGCAGCAATCTCAGGACGGCCCTCAGATGTTGCATGTGCCGCTGCCAGTCATTGCTATAAATTATGATATCGTCTAGATAGGCAGCGGCGTAAGCCGTATGCGGTCTGAGGATCCTATCCATGAGACGCTGAAACGTGGCTGGTGCCCCGAACAAATCAAAAGGAAGCGTCACGAATTGGTGTAATCCGAACGCCGTGGCGAAGGCCGTTTTTTCACGGGATATTGGTGTCAAGGGGATCTGCCAATAACCCTTCGTTAGATCCAAGGTCGAATAAAATCGAGCCGTACCTAACCGATCGAGCAGTTCATCAACACGGGGCATTGGGTACGCGTCAAATTTAGACACCGCGTTGACTTTTCTATAATCCACACAGAAACGTACAGACCCATCGCTCTTGGGAACAAGGACAACCGGGCTGGACCAATCGCTGTGGGATTCTTCTATTACTCCCATCTCAAGCATCGCGTCCAATTCTTCTTGAACTACTTTCTTTTTATGTTCGGGCAAGCGATAGGGGCGGCAACGTACCACCACGCCCGGCTCGGTCTCGATATGGTGATGTATGATGTTTGTGCGGCCTGGTAGAGGAGAAAACACATCTGCAAACTTCTTTTGTAATTCGGAAACCTCTGCGAGTTGGCGCGGTGAGAGGTGGTCTCCACAAGGAACCGGGGAGTCGAGATTGCGGGCTTTGTTTACCTCCGGTCCGAGCTTCGCCCTCTCCGGAACTACCGTTGCCAACATCACAGAGGCCGCCTCTTCTCTCCACAATTTCAGGAGGTTGAGGTGATATATTTGACGCGCGCCCCCTCTATCGGTACGTTTAACCTCATAATCGAGATCCCCTACTCGTCGTGTGACCTCAAAGGGTCCTTGCCACTTGGCGAGTAATTTAGAGCTCGATGTTGGGAGTAATACAAGCACTTTATCTCCAGGTGCGAATTGCCGTAGCTGAGCACCCCTGTCATACAGCCGGCGTTGGCGTTCTTGAGCCTGGAGCAAATTCTCCTCTGTTAATTTCCCCAGGGTGTGGAGTTTTGCTCTAAGATCAAGAACGTATTGGATTTCATTTTTACTATTAGAAGGTCCCTCCTCCCAAGCTTCGCGGATGACGTCGAGGACCCCGCGTGGGCGTCGCCCGTACAGCAGCTCAAACGGGGAGAACCCCGTGGAGGCTTGCGGGACCTCTCGTACCGCGAATAACAGAGGGTCCAGCCACTTATCCCAATTTCTAGCGTCTTCGGTAATGCAATTTACTGAATCATATTTTTGAGCATCTTATTAAATCGTTCCACCAGTCCATCTGTCTGAGGATGGTAGACGCTAGTGCGAATCGACTTAATGCCCAAGAGTTCGTAAAGTTCGCGAAGTGTTCGTGACATAAAAGTAGTGCCTTGGTCGGTGAGGATTTCTTTCTGAATCCCCACCCGGGAGATTATTTTGAAGAGTGCCCCTGCAACACTACGTGCTGAGATGTTGCTCAAAGGCACTGCTTCCGGATATCGCGTTGCGTAATCCATTAGGGCTAACACAAAGCGATGTCCGCGTGCCGTCCGTTCTAATGGCCCGACGAGGTCCATTCCAATTATTTCGAAGGGAACCTCGATCAGTGGAAGGGGGCGCAAAGGCGCTTTTGGGGTGGCCGGTGGGTTTACGAGCTGACATTCGCGGCACGCCACACACCACCTGCGGACGTCGCTGCCAATGCCCAGCCAATAGAAACGGGCTATTAGACGGAGAAGTGTCTTTCTTTCCCCTAGGTGACAGGCCATAGGATTATAGTGAGCCGCCTGGAAAACCATTTCCCGGCGGCTCCGTGGAATCAATAATTGTGTCACTTCCTCCTTTGTTTGAGCGTCCTGCATCACTCTGTACAACCGATCTTTAATAAGCGAAAAATATGGATATGAAACGGCGACACCCGGCCGGAGTTGTTGACCATCGATTACTCTCACTTGGTCAAAAGCGTGCTTAAGGGTTTCATCCCGCGACTGCTCCAAGGGGAAGTCCCCTCCGGAATTCCCTGAGAGTAGAGGCGACAACCTCGCCCTTCCCTCGTCATTCGAGCAGCCGAGGACGGCCCCGGCTCCGCCTCCCCTGCCAAAGCATCGCACATCACACATCTCTTCACTTCCATGCAGGACCCATCCGCACAAACTTCCTCCAATAAATTTCTAAAATTCGGCCAATCAGTTCCCAAAATTAGCGGATGGGTGAGGCGGGAACTAACCGCTGCCTCCACACTATGTTTTCCTCCTCGGAATTTGATCGCCAAAATCACCATGGGATACTTGTGAACATCCCCATGCACACACCTCACCCTCACCCGTTTAGCTGAGCCCAAAGCCCCGGGTTGAACCAAGCGTTGGTGGATGGTGGTCTGGTTACAGCCGGTATCCAACAATGCTTGGTATGTACCCCCCTGGATCCTTACCGGAATACGGTATGCTCCAGCCTGATCGGAGGCAGCCTGCGGGACATCGGAGACCCGCACCATCGTCCCTATTTCCATCAGCGGACACTGATCCCGGAAGTGGTCCGGGTCTCCGCACCTCCAGCAGACCGGCCCAGGCTGAGGAGGAGAGCGGCTGAAGGACGGGGAAGGGGTAGGCGGGTTCGCCCACGGCCGGGAAGTTGGTCTCATGAATCCTCCGCGCCTGCGGGGGGCAGGAACGTACCCTGGGGAGAGAGCAGAGCGAGAGGGAAGAGGGGAGGGGAGAAAAACAGGGGAAGACACAGGGGAAGGGGAGAGAGAGAGAGAGGGCTCATCCGCCCTTGGAATCGCCGCCATGTGGTCCTCCGCGAGTCGTACGGCTTCCTCCAGCGACGCCGGGCGGTGGCACTGGACCCACTCCGCCGTTCTCCAGGGCAAGCGCTGGACAAACTGCTCCAGTACCACCTGATCGACGAGCTCCTCGACGTCGCGGTCCCCCGCAAGCAGCCACCTCCGACAGGCATCACGGAGCCGCTGGGCGAACGCAAACGGGCGGTCGGACTTATCCAGTTTCAAGGCCTGGAAGAGCTGGCGACTTTCATCTGGGCTCCGACCAACCCGTTGCAGGATGGCTCTCCTCAAGTCGGTATAAGCCAGGAGGCTTGTTGCCGGACGTTTTTGTGCCGCGAGCTGTGCTTCCCCGGACAAGAGAGGGACGAGGCGGGCTGCCCACTGGTCACGCGGCCAACCCCAAATTTCCGCCGTGCGCTCAAAGAGGTCCAGGAATGCCTCCGGATCATCTGCCGGCCCCATCTTCTGTAGCGCGGGTGGGGGCAGTGCGGCGCGGGTATCCGGGGTCGCGGCTGCGTCTGGAGCGGCCTCCTGGCTGAGGAGTCTCCGGATAGCAAGCCGGTCCTCTGCTTGAGCCCGCATTATCTCAAAGAACCGACGATCCTGGTCCTGTCGGAGCTCAAGCAGAGACTGTTGGTGGCTCTGATGGAGAGTAGCAAGGGACTGGAGGACTTCCGCCAGCTGGGAGGACTCTATGGGGCGACTCTGTTCCATAATTTGCAGAAAAAGTTTCAGCTAATTCCCGGGTTTCGGCACCAGTGTGAGGTTTTCCACTAAGGAAGACATGGGAAACAGCGTCGGCTTCAAAGGTAAGATTCTTTTTAATTTTAATTACTATGTACAAGTCAGTATACAGTGTGTATCTCTTTCTTTTGTGTTGGCGTCGGGTTCTCTCTCAGGCTCTGTTGCTGCTTTTTATGCCGCTCCCCTCATGCTACTGCAATTAGACACAGGTGTTAGACATAATTTAGCTCAGGTGTGAGCGCCCTTACCTGCAGTTCGGTCCGGCAGACACTCATGTGATCCTAAGACCGCGACCGGGCTATGTGCCCAAGGTTCCTACCACGCCCTTCAGAGACCAGGTAGTGAACCTGCAAGCGTTGCCCCGGAAGGAGGCAGACCCAGCCCCTTCGTTGCTGTGTCGGTACGTGCTTTGCGTACCTACCAGGACCGCACGCAGAGCTTCAGACACTCTGAGCAGCTCTTTGTATGCTTTGGGGGACAGCAGAAAGGAAACGCTGTCTCCAAACAGAGGCTTTCCCACTGGGTTGTAGATGCCATTTCATTGGCTTATCACACCCAGGCCGTGCCCCCACCCTTGCAGGTCCGAGCTCACTCGACAAGGAGTGTTGCGTCTTCGTGGGCACTGGCTAAGGGTACCTCCCTGGCAGACATTTGTAGAGCAGCGGGTTGGGCGACACCCAACACCTTTGCGAGATACTACAATCTCAGGGTTGAGTCAGTTTCATCCCGTGTTTTCTCAGGTCCGAGCCAGTAGAACTCGGTAACACGCTGATGGGCTGGCCGGGTGAATGGCTTGCGTATACGCCCTTTCCCTCGCTTGAGGTAAAACAGTGCGTCTTTTTTCCCAGGAGACTCCACTCAACGTGAATCCCTGGTTGATTCCTCCCTAGCCCTCATGGGTCCGCAGTTCGGCGGAGGAACTTGCCGACCCAAGCCACGGCGGGTACCCTGATGGCTACCCTGTACTGGTATAGGTGCTCCACAGAGTAAGGGCCTCCTACGCGGACTCCCCCTGTGTGTATTTTCCGATACGGTCCCCTTACGAGCAGACCCGCATTTTCCTTGGGTAAGTTTCGGCTGCCCCCGGTCGCCGTGTGTAGCAACTCCACCCTCGCTGAGGCTGGATCTGCCACCGCGCCACTTCCACGTGTCGCCTAAGAACACATGTGACGTATTCACCACTATACCTCCCCAGTTGGGCAGTGGTGGTCTCCGCGGGTCTTTCCCCCCCGAAAATAGGGGAAACTGGGTAAGACCCCCTTCCCTCAATGCGTGTAAGGGCCCCGGCTGTCTATTGCTCTATGCAAGAAACATAGAGAGAAAAGAGGCCCAGCCAGGCTTGGCCCGTTCCCAGGTTGGCAAGCGTCGCCTTGTTCCCCTGCCTAGGGTAACCAAAAGGAACCTGACGACTTTTCTGGGGCTTGGGGAAGGGTACGTGCCCTGGCACAGCTGGTCGTTTGGCGCGTAACAAATACCTGCCCGCTCCTGTGTCAGCAGAACACGTACACGGCTCAGCGCATGGCGGATTTAAATTGGACCCCTAGTGTCGCTTCTCCGACACAACGTGGAGAGAGCGACAGACGGGGAATGTCTAGGTTACGGATGTAACCTCCGTTCCCTGATGGAGGGAACAAGACGTTGTGTCTTCCCGGCCACGTCGCTGAGCCGAACCGCTGTAGTGGCCAGAACCATTTCCGGCTCCTCAGAAAAATCCTGAATGAACTCTAGTATTTGAGACCCCTAGTGTCGCTTCTCCGACACAACGTCTCGTTCTCTCCATCAGGGAACGGAGGTTACATCTGTAACCTAGACGTTTTCCCCTCTTTTATTTTTTTTGTGTTTTTAGTTTTATTTTCACGGCCCATGGGTACACGGAGGTCCCCCAGGTGGACAGAGTGGTTGCGATCCACCTGTGTCCCGAGAACGCCGCCACCTGGCTGGACTGCCCGCTACTACCCTCTAGAGCCTGTAGGATGATGTCATCACTGACCTTGAAAGCCTACAGCACCACCGGACAGGCCACCTCTGCCCTGCATGCCATGGCTGTCCTGCAGGTCCACCAAGCCAAGGCACTTAAAGATCTGCACCTGGGTAGTCCCGACCCTGATATGCTGCATGTACTGTACTCTGCCACTGGCCTCGCTCTCAGAGCCACGAAGGTCACAGCGCAGGCACTCTGGCCGGCGATGGTCACCCTCGTGGTCCAGGAGCGCCACCTCTGGCTGAAAATGGTTGAGATGCACGACGTTGACAAGGCATGCTTTCTCAACGCCCCCGTCTCCCAGCTTGGCTTCTTCGGTGACAACTTCGCCACTCTGTCCCCCCGGTGAAGTGGGCACTGGCCAACAGCACCTCCCTAACAGACATTTGCAGAGCAGCAGGCTGGGCAACACCCAATATCTTTGCAAGATTCTACAATCTCAGGGTTGAGTTGGTCTCATCCCGTGTTTTGTCAGGTCCGAGCCAGTAGAACTCGGTAATGCGGAACAACCGACCGGGTGTTCCGCTTGCACCCAATGCCCTTCACCAAGTTGATCCAGTGCGCCTTCTCTCCCAGGTTAGCCACTAAGTGTCGCTTCCTGGATTTTCTTCCTTCCTAGCCTTCTGGCCCGTGAATTCAGTGGAGCAATTTGCGACCAGACCCACTACTGGCAGCTCCCTGTGATATCCCTCCCCTGTCGGCGGACCCACGTCTCCCTTGGGCAGTCCCAATGCCCACGGTTGCCGTGCTTGTAGAGCTCCTCCCTCACCAGGCAGGACCTACCACTGCGCCTCTCCCACGTGTGGCTTCACAACCCACGTGGTGTATCTGCCACATGTCACCTCTCCCTAGTCTGGACAGGATGTGGCCTCCGCAGGGTCTTTTCCCCCTGAAAGAATAGGATCGGGAAAGACCACCTTCCCCGATGCATTTTATAGCATTAAGATAGCCCAGCCGCTTCACACTCTATGCAAGAGACATAGAGAGAGAAAAGGCCGCGGCTGCCGGCCTTGCTCCCAGGCTGGTCATGTAGAACCTGTTCCCCCCTCAGGGGTGCTGGGAACCTAAGGTCTGTATATGACATCTTTTTCTGGGGGCGTTGGGGAGGGTTACGTGCAGCCGATACAGTTGCTTCTAACACGCAACAGCCTGCTTGCACCAGTCTCAGCAGTTCACATAACATGGTCTAGTGCATGCCGTTTTTGAATGGGACCCCTTGTGTGACTTAATTCGACACAAAGTTGAGTGAGTGACAGAAGGGGAAAGTCACTGTTACTGTTGTAAACTCTGTTCCCTGAGAGAGGGAACGAGACGTTGTGTCCCTTCTGCAACGACACTTTATTCTCAGCTCCTCAGTGTAAAAACCTGACTGACAATTTCTCCCTGTGAGGCTCCCAAGGAAGACCCCTTGTGTCACTTCATTCGACACAACGTCTCATTCCGTTCCCTCTGTATCCATGACGTTTTTAGCGCTGAAATCACCTACATAATAATCCATCATCTAAATTGTTTAGTAATCAATGGCTGATGCTTCAAAAGGTTTGCGGCAACCGGGTCAAAGTTTAAATTGTTTGTGCCATGTTACCGGAACCTTTCTACATAGGGGAAACTACAAGCTTAGCATTAAATAGCATAATGTGGCAGTCCCATAGACATTCTATGGGCGGTACACTGGTGAGGAGACAAGCGGCTGTTTTTGTTTTTTTTACCATGTGAATGCACTGAAGAAGGCTAAAGAGCCAAAACATCTGTGTTTTTCTGTGTTTCTCCCCCAGATGTATTGAACAAAATAAAAGAAGTATCCAGGATTAGGATCGAATACAAAGTATTTTAATTACTGAAGAGATTACTTTGCATTTTATTGTCATTTGTTTAATTTAATATTTAGTCCTTTCAGGTGGAAAAAATTTATTCCCCACCCTTACTCGTTGTGGCCGCCCACTCAGGAAATCCAAGATCCATTTAATTAGTTTTGAGTTTAGCTGGAAATTGTCTCTAAGTCTGTTTGCTAAATTTTGTGGGTGGATTGTATTGAATGCTGATGAAAAGTCAGCAAATAAAATGCGATCATGTGTTTTACAACCTTCCAGGTGTTTATACAGATAATTTAAAAGCACTACAATGGCATCATCCGTCCCCCTCCCAAATCTATAGGCAAATTGTAGAGGGTCAAGGGCATGTCTACAAGAGTTCATGATGTGTGTTTTAATGATCCGCTCAAGTGATTTAACTAAAAGAGAGGTGAGGGCGATGGGCCTATAATCCTTGGGTGAGGATGGGTGGGAGACTTTGGGAAGGGGGGTCACAACTGCTGTTTTCCAAAGCAGTGGAACCACCTGGGTGTCCATTGAGCGCTGGAAGAGGTAACAAAAAATTCCACTTAATTGGGCCGCACAGTGCTTCAGCACTCTGCCTCCAATGTTATCCGGCCCCGGGCTTTTCTGTACGTTAGTCCTCTCAAACACTCGCTGGACCATCTCCTCCTTAATGATCAAAGTGCTCTCCATCCCAGCATCGTCTATCATAATCTGTTGCCAGGCAGAGACATTATCGCTGTCATTTATTTCAAAGCGGGTAAAATGTTCATTTAAATTGTTGGCCAGAGCAAAGGATGCTGTGTCATCCATAAAGTCAATTTTTTTCCCTGTCTTAAAGGGGGCGTTGGCCATCAACTTTATACCAGTCCATGCAGCCCTTGAATTCCCCATAGACAGAGTACTCTGTACCTTGTCCTTGTACTGACACCTGGCCTTATAGAGCTCCTTATTGACCTTCCTTTGCATATCTTTCCTGTTCTGTAAGCTTCCTGAAGCAAAGACTTTCTTTTTCTCATTTAGTGTGTCCTTCAGTTCCTTTGTCACTCACGGTTTATTGTTTGGGTACACCTTGATGGTCTTAGTTGGAATGACCGCACTCACACAAAAGTCTATGTAGCGCGAGATAGCCTCTGTCTGTTCGTGCAAGTCAGCTGAAGAGTCCTTGAAGATGGTCCAGGATGTACACTCCAGGCATCCTTTCAACGTCTCTACACTGTCCTCATCCCACACCTGGATCTGCTTTTCCACAGGCTTAATCCTTTTCAAAACCTGTTTATAAGTGGGTCTTAGAAGGACTGTGTTGTGATCTGAGCCACCCAAGGGGGCCCTGGCACTGGATGAGTATGCCTTGGGGATGGAGCCGTAGCATAAGTCAATGATTTTATTTTTTCATGTTGGACAGGTGACATACTGCGAATAGGTAGACAGAGTTTTTTTGAGCGTACAGTTATTAAAATCCCCCATTATAAACTTGGGCACATCTGGTGAGATTTCATCCAATTCTTGGGTGATATTAAAAATAATGTCTGCTGCCTTGTTTATGTCTGCTCTTGGATGTATATAGACAACAGTCAGAAATATTTGTGGGAATTCACGGGGAAGATAAAAGGGTCGCATAGAAACTGATAAAAGTTCAATATCAGAAGTGCAGATCTTTTTTCATACCATAGTCGTTTTGCACCATCTGTTGTTTATCATGATGCACACGCCCCCTCCGTGTTCCTTGCCTGTTGCCTTGCTGCATCGGTCCAAGCGCACTATACTAAATCCGTCGGGACAAACCTCGGAGTCTGGCACGGTACAATTTAGCCAGGTTTCAGAGAAGGCTAAGACACAGGCTTCCCTGTAATCATGCAGGTAATGAGTGTTTGCTCGCAACTCGTCTGCTTTTCTTTTTAACGATTGGACGTTGGAGAGAATGATAGTTGGTAGTGGAATTTTTGTTTTCCTCTTCCTGAGTCTTTGGCGCACTCCTCCCCTCTTCCCTCGTTTTATTAATGTGATGAGGAGAAGGGTGTTGCCAGGCTGTGATGATGCACTGCCTGCACTGAATCAGCACGTGGCCACGTTGCGTCTCTCTCTCTCTTGAACCAGTCCCTCCGGCTCCCCTTTATCTCACTCTCCCGCTGATTCATCACTGGCCGTGCATCATCATGGCCCGGCTATGCCCTCCTCCTCGTCACAACATTATAAGTTGACTCGGGAAAAAAATAATGATATGACCCCTTTAAACTTAAGAAGGAACAATAGGGGTTTTTTTTTATACAGCTTCAACCACATTAACACAGTTCTTTCTTATGTAGAAACTAAATGGAAACAAAATTAATGCTTTTGTTGACTCACAAGTGTCTGGTACAGTACAACTCGAGGGCAAACAGCTGTGGTTGAGAAGCCATTGAACAGCACATTCCAGCATGTTGATCCCCTGCTGATATCACACGACAGGTTAAGCATCAAATATTTACCGTATTTCAGTCGTGCACCTGTTTCCTGATGCAGTAAACAGAGAAACACTTTAGTCTGGGAGAAAGAAAAATCCTTAATGTGTCTCAGTGGGCAGGACTGGCACACATATTCTGTTTTTATTTACTATCAGTGGCTAAGAACTAACTCAATGCCCATGTCCCACAAATGAGATCTTTTTAATATCTCAGTGTTTCTTCTAGACAGCAATTAGATTAAATGATGGGCGAATGGAGACTTTTTCTGAAGTTTTTTGCTTCTCAGATTCTTCTCCTGAGAAAAAGAGCCCATCTCACATGTCAGTTTCAGAAGAGAGCTCAACAATGTCTCAAAACTGTGCTCAGATTTAAAAGTAATCTGTGATCAAAAGTCAGAGATTTCAGTTAGGGCTGTTGATTTAACGTGGTAATTCAGTGCCATTAACTATATAAAAATAAAGCGTTAAAACAATTAACACAATTAATCATGTCCCCGAACCTTAATAAAGAATAATCCTACTTCGGGAGCAATTCAAGCTTGACGTTCCACATGTTTTCAGCAGGGGGCAGACAAGAACTGTCCAGCGCATTATTAAAACCTGGAAGGATAGCGGTGAACCGTCAGCTTCAAGGAAGAAATGTGGACGGAGACAAATCTTGAATGATCATGATCATGATCGGAGATCTCTAAAACTCTTGGTGAAGTCACATTGTAAAACAATGACAATAGAACTCACGGCTATGTTTAATAGTGAAAGTAAGAGCATTTCTACATGCAAAATGAGATGAAAACTTACAGGATTGGGACTAAACATCTGTGTGGCCACAAGAAAGCCACTTGTTTCAATTTGCAGGGGGCATAAAGATTGAACTGTGGAGCAGTGGAAAAAGTTAATGTGGTCTGATGAATAAAAATTTACCCTATTCCAAAGAGACCTGACCGTAACCCAACTGTGCTGGAGAAGACTTTACAGAGTGGTTCTTCTCTCCCATCATCAATACAAGATCTCGGCCAAAAATGAATGCAACTCTGGAAGGAAATAAAAGTTGTGATGTAGCATAAGGGTGATGAAACCATGCCCCGACAAATTGCACTGTAATCAAAGCTAAAGGCGGTCCAACAAAATATTAGAGTATGCAACTTTTTTTGGGGGGGCCAGGCAGTGTATTTTATCTTTATAATTATTGAAATATAATATAATTATTGAATCATTATATATTGAATTATTGTTATTTGGGGGACTTTTTCAGCAAATATTTATATTTGCGATTAATTTCATTAATTAATCGGCATGTCATGTAATTAATTCAGTAAAAATTTGGAACCGACTGATATTTAAAAATAAACACAAACATTTATCATCAAATTCTTCCAAGGCCAGATTATCTAAACTATGCTATCCACATTATTTTTATAGCTCTATACTCTTGTTTGTCAACAATTGTCTCAAGATGTTTCTCTTTTTATTTCTCCAAATACTTTAGATACTTAAATTAAACATAACAGAGAACTCAATTTAGTCTCTCTATTACACATGTATAGTGCCCAACCGATATATCGGTCGGCTGATATTATCGGCCGATATTAGCCTTTAACTGAAAGATCGTAACGGAGTATTTGTTTACCGATATGTGCAGATATGAAAACTTTTTTCAGAACATATTATGCAGAAAACAACGCTTTAGAATTGGTGTCATAACGTAGTTTGTCCAGCAGAGAGAGCTCCGTCACCACTTTTTACAGAGCTGACAGGGCGGAATTAAGCAGTGCCATGTTAAGTGGTGTTTTCTTGGTTAGTTGCTTACTAGTTTGTGAATTACACACTGAAAAGTTAATAAACAATGACCCCAAAATGGTCCAGCCACCACAGTGGCTCGGCTCAGTGACGTAGCCGGGAGGACACAACGTCTCATTCCCTCCATCAGGGAACGGAGGTTACATACCTAACCTAGAAGCGACACTAGGGGTCCAATTTAAATCACGCCATGCGCTGAGCTGTGTACGTGTCCTGCTGACACAGGAGCGGGCAGGTATTTCACGTGCAAAGGCGACCAGCTGTGTCAGACTGCATGTACCCTTCCCCAATGCCCCATAAAAGTCATCGGAATCCTTCTGGTTACCCAAACAGGGGAACAAGGCGATGCTTGCCAACCTGGGAACAGGCCGAGCCTCGCCGGGCCTCTTTTCTCTCTATGATACTTGCATAGAGCCAGAAAACGGCTGGGGCCCTTACACGCATCGTGGGAAGGGGGTCCTACCCAGTTTCCTATTCTTTCAGGGGGAAAAGATCCTGCGGAGACCACACCTGCCCAGGAAGGGGGAGGTAAAGTGGCAAAATACATCACATGGGCCACTCAAGTCGCATGTGGAAAAATGGCGCAGTGGTAGATCCAGCCTCAAGGAGGGGGGAGTTGCTACAACACGGCGACCGGAGGGCAGCTGGAACTGCCTAAGGTAGACGCGGGTTTACTTGTAAGGGGACACACATAGGAGTCCACGCAGGAGTCCTGGCCCGTGGAGCACCTATTCCAGTACAGAGTAGATTTGAGTACCCACAGTGGATTGGGTCAGCGAATTCCTCCACTGAATTGCGGACCCACAGGGCTAGGGGGAGTCATCCAGGGATCCGAATGAACGGGATCTCCTGGGAGAGAAAGCGCACAGTTTTACCTCGGCAGAGGGAAAAGGCGCTAGGTGCAAGCGATCCACCCAGTCAGTCCGTCACGGTGTACCGAGTTCTACCGGCTCGGACCTGAAAAAACACGGGACGATACTGACTCAACCCTGAGATTGTAAAACCTCGCAAAGATATTCGGTGTTGCCCAACCCGCTGCTCAACATATGTCTACCAGGGAGGTGCCCCTGGCCAGTGCTCATGAGGACGCAACACTCCTTGTTGAGTGTGCTCGGACCCGCAAGGGGGGGGCACAGCCTGGGTGTGATAGGCCAATAAAATGGCGTCCAATCTTGATGGAGGTGAGCACGATCAGCAGGGCAGGCTTTAGAGAGAGGGCACTGAGTCCAACTGATTCTAGCGGCTCGAAGGGGGTCTCTGAAGGCCGAGAGGACCATTGAGAGATCCCAGGAGGGGAACAGTCTTGGTCGGGAAGTATTTAACCTCTGGGCACCTCTTAGGATCCTGAGGAACCTTAGGAACTGCGTCGTGGTGGGCTGCGATAGCAGCAACATACACCTTCATGGTGGATGGTGACAGCCTCCCCTCCAGCCGCTCCTGCAGGAATAAGAGCACTGACCTAACTGTGCACCTCTGTGGGTCTTCAGCCTGGGAAGAGCACCAATTTGTGAACAAGCGCCACTTCAGAGCGTAAAGTTGCCTGGTAGAAGGGGCTCTGGCTTGGTTGATTGTGTCTATGACGGTAGCTGGAAGACCAGCTAGATCTTCCGCATCCCGTCCAGGGGCCAGACATGGAGGTTCCAGAGGTCTGGGTGTGGGTGCCAGAGCAAAGAAGGTCATTCCTCAGGGGAATTCACCAGGGTGGGGCTGTCGCGAGGAGTACTCCCTGACCTTGCACAGCACCTGTGCAAGAAGGCTCACTGGGGGAAATGCGTACTTGTGCTGCCCTGAGGGCCAGCTGTGTGCCAGTGCGTCTGCCCCGAGTGTAACCTCTGTTCGGGCATACCGGAGCGGGCAGTGGGAGGTCTCTCGGGAGGCAAACAGGTCTACCTGGGCCTTGCTGAATCATTCCCAAATCAGCTGGACCGACTGGGGGGGAAGCCTCCACTCTCCACCGGGCAAGCGGTGTCATGACAGCGCGTCCGCTACCACATTGGGGTTGCCGGGGATATGAGTGGCGCGAGTCGCTGCTGGCTCCAAATGAGGAGACGATGGGAGAGTCGTGACATGTGGCGGGAGCGTATGCCGCTTTGGCGATTTATGTATTCTACCGTGGTGGTGCTGTCTGACCTGACTAGGACATGTTTGTCTCGAACTAATGGGAGAAACTTCTGCAAGGCAAAGAAAACAGTCAGCAACTCTAGGCAATTGATGTGCCAGAGCAGTGAGGCCCCTTTCCAACGGGCCCCCAAACCCAATCTGGAAGAATCGGTCGTGACCAGGACGCATCGGGACACCTGCTGCAAGGGCACTCCTGCCTGCAGAAAGCAGAGGTCTGTCCAGGGTTTGAATGTTTGGCGGCAGGCGGGGGTGACATCACACGGTGCGTGCCGCGGCGCCATGCTTGTCTAGGGACTCGAGTCTGAAGCCAGTGCTGAAGCGGTCTCATATGCCTCAGCGGTGTAACCTCCGCGGAGGATGCCATATGCCCCAGGGGCCTCTGGAAAAATTTTAAAGGTACCGCTGTGCCCGGCCTGAAGGTGGCGAGGCATTCCAGCACCGACTGCACACGCTCGTTGGTGAGACGTGCAGACATTGAGACTGAGTCTAACTCCATGCTGAGAAAAGAGATGCTCTGAACTGGGGTGAGCTTGCTCTTTTCCCAGTTGACCTGAAGCCCCAAACGGCTGAGGTGCCTGAGCACCTGGTCTCTGTGAGCGCATAGTAACTCTCGGGAGTGGGCCAGAATGAGCCAGTCATCGAGGTAATTGATTATGCGGATGCCGGCTTCTCGGAGCGGGGCAAGGGCTGCTTCTGCCAGAAGACGCGAGGGGACAGAAACATGCCGAAGGGGAGGACTTTCTACTGATACCCTGACCATCGAACGCGAACCGTAGGAAGGGTCGGTGTCGAGGCAGAATTGAGACGTGAAAGTACGCATCCTTCTGGTCTACCGCTGTGAACCAATCTAGATGCCAGACGCAACTTAAGATGTGTTTTTGCGTGAGCATTTTGAATGGGAGATTGTGCAAAGCCCGGTTGAAAACTCGCAAGTCCAAGATCGGTCGTAAGCTGCTGCCTTTCTTGGGTACGATGAAGTAAGGGCTGTAGAAACCCTTCTTCATCTCGGTTGGAGCGACAGGCTCTATCGCGTCTTTGAGTAAGAGAGTAACGATTTCCGAATGCAGGGATTTGGCATGCTCGCCGTGTACTGCGGTAAAGCGAAACAAAAAATATTTAAAGAGACTGTGGCAGCGGGGGCGTGGTCAAGCGCCCGTCCGGGATAAAAAAGCAGTAAGGGAACTTAGAGGGTTGGTGGAAAAAGTCCTGTTGAGATCAACGGCCATTTTACGTTTGACGGATGCGAGGGACGGTGACAGGTCTGTGTACCGCCCTCCTGTAAACGATCTCAATGGACAGATGGAGCTTATCGGTCTGTGGACGGTCAAATTTCCACGGAGTCTGCGGTCCGGAATACATGACCGAACGGACACACATAGGGGGTGCTGTAAGCTGCGGTGAGACCCCCGGCGTCCCACGGTCCCACTGTCTGCCTGCTGACCACTCACGATGACCAGTAACCACCCTGGGGGGGGGCCGGGCTGTCCACGGACCCATTATCATCCCCCTGACCCACTATTTTACCCAAACTGACCAGTGAGACCCCCTGACCACCCTGGGGGGGGGCTGTCCACAGACCCATTATCATCCCACTGACCAACTGTTTTTCCCAAATAGCTTTTTACACTCTGGGATTTCACGGGCCACGCGTTTGGTGGCCGGGGTGCCCGCCCACACCCTCGAAATGCCATATTTTGAAGGTGAAAAAAAAGAATGGCAGGAGGTGTCTGCCCTCTTAGTATGTGATAGAGGGGCACCAGGTGTGTCACCGTGTGAAATTTGGGGTCCGTTGGAGCTCAGGGTGCAATGTTAGAACACGTCCCACTGACCATTTGTACCATTCATTTTCACAGCGGGACCGTGTACACAACTCCGAAAGCTCCAAACGACTCCAAATTGATATCAGTAGCTTCACAGGGACCCCCCTAGTCAGTGGGCAAAGATGTGATTTTAAGTCAAAAATTTTATCCAGGAGTTAAACAATTCATGTCCAAAAAGTGATGATTTCAACCAATGCAAATAAATTGCATGTGGGATGTCCAGATCTCAGCTCTGGATTGACTTAGGAAGCTGAAACTTGTGTTTCTGTCCTAATCTCAGCCTCATCTTTCTATCTTGTGAGTTTCAAGAAAATCTGAGGAAGTCGAAATTTGCACGCTCAAATCTTTAACTCTTTCCCCGCCAGCGTTTTTAAAAAAAAGTTGCCAGCCACCGCCAGGGTTTTTGACGTTTTTCGCTAAACTTTAATGGTCCACAGAATATTTTCTTCCATGAATATATGAAGATGCTATATATCACAATAAAGATCTGAGCCTCTGCTTTTAGGCAAAAAAAACGATTTTATTTTATCTTCATTTGTTCTTTTTTATTGCGACTTGAACAGAGGTCGGTTTTGTCAAAAAACAACATTTCAGACAAAAAGCTGATAAAAAGGCATGTTTATGTCTGATATTTTGAGCTTCTCAATACTCCACTTCTTCATGTTTGAGATGATCGCAGTCTGTTTCTTTGATCAAAGAGTTGCGTACTCTTTCAAAACATGCGCAGGGGTCTTCCTTACCGTATAACACCTAAAACACGGAAACCCGGATAATTCCGTGTTTGGCGGGGAAGCATTTTTTCATAAAACACGGAAAATTCCGTGTTTGGCGGGGAAAGAGTTAAAGGGGTACACACTAAATTTTCGACATCCTCCGATCTTAATGAAATTTATACCATAGATAGAGGAGGCTTGGAGAAGAACAGAAATACAAGTTTCAGCTTCCCAGGTCTCTCCAGAGCTGAGATATGCATATCCAAACTCCAATTTGACCCATTCACAGAAATGAAGGTTTCGTGGTCAGTGGAATTTTTGTTTTGAAGGGCTTATGTTGTTCAGGGGGAGTCCTACAGTCACCTAAATGTGATTTTAAGTCAAAAATGTTATCCAGGAGTTTAAAAAACCATGTCCAAAAAGTGATGATTTCAGCCAATGCAAATAAATTGCATATGGGATGTCCAGATCTCAGCTCTGGACAGACTTTTTGTGCTCAAACCTCTTTTTCTGTGCTTCTCCAAGCCTCCTCTTTCTATCTCGTGAGTTTCAAGAAAATCTGAGGAAGTCGAAATTTGCGCTCACAAATCCTTAAAGGGGCACGCACGAAATTTTCGACATCCTCCGATCTTAATGAAATGTATAGCATAGAAAGAGGAGGCTTTGAGAAGAACAGAAATAGAAGTTTCAGCTTCCCAAGTCTCTCCAGAGCTGAGATCTGCATATCCCAACTCCAATTTGACCCATTCACAGAAATGAAGGTTTCGTGGTCAGTGGAATGTTTTTGTTTTGAAGGGATAATGATGGTCAGGGGGAGTCTTACAGTCACCTAAATGTGATTTTAAGTCATAAATTTGATCCAGGAGTTAAAAAAACCATGTCCAAAAAGTGATGATTTCAGACAATGCAAATAAATTGCATGTGGGATGTCCAGATCTCAGCTCTGTATTGACTTAGGAAGCTGAAACTTGTGTTTCTGTCCTAATCTCAGCCTCCTCTTTCTATCTTGTGAGTTTCAAGAAAATCTGAGGAAGTCGAAATTTGCACGCTCAAATCCTTAAAGGGGTACACACTAAATTTTCGACATCCTCCGATCTTAATGAAATGTATACCATAGAAAGAGGAGGCTTGGAGATGATCAGAAATACAAGTTTCAGCTTCCCAAGACTGTCTAGAGCTGAGATACACATCCCACAAATTTAATGTGTGTAGTCCCAATTACAATCAATTTAATGGGACAAATTGTATGTGGGATCTCAGCAATCCCTGTCTGTGATTCTGTGCTAAGAATTCCACTTTTTAGCACTTTTGCACAGAGCAGTTCTCAATATGTCATATATGTCTATGTATGTATGTATCTATCTGTAGGATGTTTGTCTATCTGTCTATCTGTCTGTCTGTCTGTCTTTCCTTTTAGCCCATTATTTTGATTGGAAGTGGGACTACCCACTTCCAATCAGTTTAATGGACCCAAAATCATCACTTGGTGTTCAGCATTTTTATAACTTCTGGATCAAATTCAATAATTTCATCCAATGCAAATAAATTGCATGTGTGTGGTCCCATATACAGTCAAATGAATGGGCAGTGGTCTGTTGGGGGACATATATCTATACAATCAATTGCTAATGGGCAGATAGCCTGTTGAATAAATTGTATGTGGGTGGTCCCACTTACAGTCAAATGAATGGACAGTTAGTCTGTTGGTGGACATACAGCTTTACAATCAATTGCTAATGGGCAGATAGCCTGTTGAATAAATTGTACGTGGGTGGTCCCACTTACAGTCAAATGAATGGACAGTTAGTGTGTTGGTGGACATACAGCTATACAATTAATTGCTAATGGATAGTTAGTCTGTTGGTTGACTCAGTTTGTGTGCAAAATAGATGGTTAGTGGGCATATAGCGGGTCCGTGGACAGCCCCGCCCTCTCAGGGTGGTCAAGGGGTCTCATTGGTCACTTTTGGAGAAATAGTGGGTCAGGGGGATGATAATGGGTCCGTGGAAAGCCCCGCCCCCCCCAGGGTGGTCAGGGGGTCTCACTGGTCAGTTTGGGTAAAATAGTGGGTCAGGGGAATGATAATAGGTCTGTGGACAGCCCCGCCCCCCCAGGGTGGCACAGGGGTCCGTGGGGGTCTTCAGGGGGCATTGCGTCCCACTCTCCCATTAAATGAACACATTGCAACAAATGGAACGAGGGAGAGCCCTGCCCCGAGAGGCGCCCGATTGCCATCGATATGAATGGAGAAGGCGCCCATTCATTCGAGCCAGAGGTGGGACGTGAGGCTGCCCTCACGTGGGTAAAGGCTGAACTTCACTGGAGAGGTTATATTCAGGGGTCTTCCTTTAAACGCCTGTGGCGGGGGTCCGCTGCGCCCGAGGCGGTCCTCCACATCACAGACCTTCCCCGTCGGACCCCCCGAACGAATGGGCGCCCTCCCCAGGGCCCCGAAAAAATTTCTGAGGCTGGCGCTAGGGTACAGGGACCCTCGGACACGTTCCCATATCGCAATGGGCTATTAACCACCTATTTGATGAGGTTTTTGGATTTTTCACTTGGTTTGACTTGGCTTCCCTTTTGCAGGCAAGTGTCGCTGACAGAGAATGCTTGCAGGTCCCCGACCCTCTTGATGGAAGCGAGCGCGATCAGCAGGGCCGTCTTAAGGGAGAGGGCCCTGAGTCCAACTGATTCTAGCGGCTCGAAGGGAGGTCTCTGGAGGCCCGCGAGGACTACCGAGAGGTCCCAGGAGGGGAACAGGCTTGGCCGGGAGGGAGTTAACCTCCGGGCGCATCTTAGGAACCTGATGATTAAGTCGTGCTTACCAAGAGACTTACCGTCTACTGCGTTGTGGTGAGCCGTGATAGCAGCGACATACACCTTTAGGGTGGAAGAGGACAGCCTCCCCTCCAGCCTCTCCTGCAGGAATAAGAGCACTGACCTAACTGCGCACCTCTGTGGGTCTGGAAGAACACCCATCTGCGAACAGGCGCCACTTCTGGGCGTAAAGCTGCCTGGTAGAAGGGGCTCTGGCTTGGTTGATCATGTCTACGACGGTAGGTGGTAGACCGGCTAGATCTTCCGTGTCCCATCCAGGGACCAGACGTGGAGTTTCCAGAGGTCTGGATGCGGATGCCAGAGCGTGCCCTGCCCCTGAGAAAGAAGGTCCTTCCTCAGGGGAATCCGCCAGGGAGGGGCTGTCGCGAGGAGCACGAGGTCCGACAACCAGGCCCGGTTGGGCCAGTAGGGAGCCACTAGTGTGACTTGTTCCTCGTCCTCCCTGACCTTGCACATCACCTGTGCAAGAAGGCTCACTGGGGGAAAGCATACTTCGCTGCCTTGGCGATTTATGTACGCTACCGCAGTGGTGCTGTCTGACCTGATTAGGACGTGTTTGTCTCGAATTAACGGGAGAAACCGCCGCAGGGCAAAGAAGACAGTCAACAACTCTAGGCAATTGATATGCCAGCGCAGCGGGGCCCCTCTCCAACGGCCCGCAGCTGCGTGCCCTTTGCACACGGCACCCAAACCCAATCTGGAGGCGTCGGTAGTGACCAGGACGCGTCGGGACACCTGCTGCAGGGGCACTCCTGCCCGTGGAAAGCAGAGGTCTGTCCAGGGTTGCAGTGTTTTTCGGCAGGCGTGGGTGATCGTCACACGGTGCGTGCCGTGGCGCCATGCTCGTCTCGGGACTCGAGTCTGAAGCCAGTGCTGAATCGGTCTCATATGCATCAACCCCAGCGGCGTGGTCGCGGCAGAGGATGCTATATGCCCCAGGAGCCTCTGGAAGAGTTTTAAAGGGACCGTTGTGCCTGGCCTGAATTTGGCGAGGCATTTCAGCACCGACTGCGCACGCTCGTTGGTGAGACGTGCGGACATTGAGACTGAGTCTAACTCCATGCCGAGAAAGGAGATGCTCTGGACCGGGGTGAGCTTTCTCTTTTCTTGGTTGACCTGAAGCCCCAAGCGGCTGAGGTGCCTGAGCACCTGGTCTCTGTGAGCGCATAGTAACTCTCGGGAGTGGGCCAATATGAGCCAGTCATCGAGGTAGTTGAGTATGCGGATGCCGGCTTCTCGGAGCGGGGCAAGAGCTGCCTCTGCGACTTTCGTGAAGACGCGAGTGGACAGAGACATGCCGAAGGGGAGGACTTTGTACTGGAATGCCTGGCCGTCAAACACGAACCATAGAAAAGGTCGCTGTCGCGGCAAGATTGAGACGTGGAAGTACGCGTCCTTCAGGTCTACTGCTGTGAACCAATCTAGGTGTTGGACGCTTGTCAAGATGCATTTGTGCGTGAGCATTTTGAACGGGAGTTTGAGTAGCGCTCGATTGAAAACTCGCAGGTCCAAGATTGGTCGTAAGCCGCCGCCTTTCTTGGGTACAATGAAGTAAGGGCTGTAGAAACCCTTCTTCATTTCGGTTGGAGGGACAGGCTCTATCGCGTCTTTGAGTAAGAGAGTAGCGATCTCCGCGTGCAGGAATTTGGCATGTTGTCCGTGCACTGCGGTAAAGCGGACGCCCGTGAAGGGGGGCGGGGGCCTGGCAAACTGAATTGCGTAACCGAGTCGGATGGTCCGGGCCAGCCAGCGAGACGGGTTGGGAAGTGAAAGCCACGCATCCAATCTCCGTGCTAGGGGCACCAAAGGGACGGTAATTTTTGACGTACCCGGCGGGGCTTCGCAGTGGGGTGGAGCAGGTAGTACGCCGTCAGGTGGCGCGGACGCGTCCCGAGGCTCTGGTGCTGAGAAAAGACTCAAAGCACTTATCTTGCTCCGGACATCCGGCAGGGGGCGGGTTGGTGACTGAGGAGGAGGTCCTTTAGTGGCGTCCTCTGGACTCGTCAGAACCGGCCGGCCGGGGAACAGTCGTGGGGCTGAAGGCGGATCTGGGGCCGCGTTCAGCGTGCCGGGACTGTTGAGGCCTGGCGGCAGAGTGCCGTGAGAACGGCATTTGCGGGCCAGGTGACCCAGAGACAAAAAAGGAAATAGCTCTATTATTGAGAATGTGAGTACCGCAGCCCCCGTTAGGGGGTGTGGCAAATGAAATTAATTCAACAAAAGATTCTCCTCCCGGCCCTCCACTGGGGAACGGAGTGGTCTTACCAGCTCCGGAGCTAAGGTCTCAGTCTCTGGGTCGGTCATCTCAGGAGCGCCTGGGAGCCTTCCGGGTCCTCGAGGGGGTCCGTGAGATGAGGGGGCGTCCATCTTCTGCGGGGAGCTCGACGCCAGGGCGGAGAGCTGGGCTCATGTTTGTTGAGGCGGAGCACCGCTTTTCTTTCTTTCTTGAAAGCCGCAGGAGGACGCCCTCGGCGAGCAGACAGGGCATGGCCCCTGGCGGCACGTTTGCGGCAGGGCAGGATGTGTGAAATAGCCTCCGTCTGTTTCTTCACCACTGAGGGCTGCTGGGTAGAGTCGTCAGGTGGTGTCGCCGAATGGACGGAGCTGGGAGATGGGAGCGTTTGAGAAAGCGTGCTTTGTCTACCTCCTCTACTGCGACCAGGTCCAGTCCATGTGTTGAGTTTCCGGACCACAAGGGGGGCCATCGCGTGTTCGAATGCAGTTCCTGCAGCACGTCAAGAACAGGACTACCCAAGTGCACATTTTTGGAGCCTTGACCCGGTGGACTGCAGGGGGGGCCATGGCGTGCAGGGGGGGAGTGGTCTGGGACCGCTCTACCGCCGAGGGTAGTGAGAGCGGAGGAGCGAGGAAGCTTGGCTTGCTCAGCTCGTCATGCACATCTGGGAAGAAAGGAACCGGGGGTGGGGCACGGCTGTGAGCGGCGCACATGCCCGTGGAACCAAACAAGTAGCCGTGAGGGGGAGGGGGACGGGATTTTCCGGTCCAACCTCGTGCTCGCTGTACCCGGGGAAGCATATCGGACCTCTGTGCATCAGGCTCAGACTGGGCGCGCAGACCCGAAGGTGGCGGCGCAGACGAGTCATCAGCATCAGACGCCGCTGTAACGCTCTCCGATGCAGTGGTGATTATCGTCATCCAATCCCGGGAGCTCAAGGGACCGGCAGGCCAGCTGTGAAGGGGGCCGCACTCATCCCGAGCAGATGGGAGCAAACAAGCGTGCTGGGGAGGCGGGTGGTTCGCGGGGGGGTTACCCGGCGAACACAGCCCGTCTTTATCCCCAAATCACCTTCATCGCCCGCGGCGCCTTCCCCAATCCCGTGGGAAAGAGGCGAGGCACAGGGGGCGGCTGAAGTGGCTTTCTCTCATGACAAAAGAAAGCCTATGACCGCAATGCTGCAACAGCTATGTTCTCGCACTGAGAACATAACCTTATTGGAGAGAAAACGCTCATCCCGAGCTCGGACGGAAGCCAGCAAGCATACCGGGGAGGCGGGAGGCTCGCGGGGGGGGTACCCGGCGAACACAGCCCATCTTTATCCCAAAATCACCTTCATCGCCCGCGGCGCCTGCCCCAATCCCGTGGGAAAGAGGCGAGGCGCGGGGGGCGGCTGAAGTGGCTTTCTCTCACTACAAGAAAAAGCCTGCGACCGCAATGCTGTCATGCTATGTTCTCGCACTGAAAACATAGACCATTCATAAAAACGCTGCCTGCGTGTAATCGCAACCCAGGTACGCCAGGCAGTTTTTATGACCGTAGGAGGTGGGAGAAATCGACCGCATCCTGAAACTACACAGAGGCGGAAACACGTCTTTAAAAAGACGCGTCCTGAAAAGGACGTTCAACGCCGCTGTGTATTGCTCTTTTAGAGAAAATCACTCTCTTAAACAACTCTCTTAGAGTTGGGTTTCTGCACTGTCGAAGCGCCCAGGGGCAATTGCACTGCCGTGCAAGAAGGAGAAATCGCTGCTGTAATGCGCCCTCAATCCAACAGCATGCAGAGCGTCAGAGGAATACAGGAACTGGTGTGATCTCACGCGAACAGCATGCACAACCATCGGCTCCGAAGAAAATTTCTGAATGAACTCTAGTATTTGCCTCGCCTTTATGCCCGTATGTCCGGGGGCGGGGTATGCAAATACTGACTGCCAACTTCTCATTGGCCTTTTTTCAATGGATCAGAGGCATATTCGGCGCTCAAGAGAGACCCCTAGTGTCGCTTCTCTGACACAATGTGGAGAGAGCGACAGAAGGGGAATGTCTAGGTTATGTATGTAACCTCCGTTCCCCGATGGAGGGAACGAGACGTTGTGTCTTCCCCACCACGTCGCTGAGCCGGACCATTTCCGGCTCCTCAGAAAAATCCTGAATGAACTCCCGTATTCACCCCGCTTAAATACCCGTATGTCCGGGGGCGAGATATGCAAATACCGTCTGCCAACTTCTCATTGGCCTTTTTTCATAGATCAGAGGTGTATATCAGAGGTTTTTTACATAGTAACCTAGACGTTTTAGTGTATTACTCTAACTGTCATTTTTGCAGTTAAAATAATTTTATGTGGTAATCAAAATAATTCAAAAAAATTATGTTGATATAGCTTAACTTTAATTGAACCCCCAGAATATTCCATTAAATCGAGAGGACTAATGTAATTTGTAAAAAATTACAAATGCAATCCCATATAGAGTGATGAATTAGGCTAATGTTATCACCTCTTTAATTCTGAGCCTCAAAACCCTCATGTCTCATTTCAAAGAACTACAAATAATATATTCAAATATTTCTGCATCATTGTTTTGGAGATGACATAAATGTAATAGGGTATCAGCTATACAAACACACAATTGAATACAGAGCCTCACCAGGTTATTTAATGTTTGGTTAAGCATAATAGATGTGATGACACAGAAGAGAGAGAAGGACACGCTGCTGAGACTGCAGCAGGACTAGAAATAATAGTTCATGTCTCCTGTTCGGTGCTTTTATGTAGCTTAATTCAATGAACCCAAAGGGCACTGGAGAGTTTCAAGGGTCTGCAGTGGCTTTTTTGTTCACCATAATCTAGGCTGTGTGGAAAGGAAATGTTTTCGGTTTGAGAGTGGGGAAATTACATGAATGTAGCTTAATTTTTTTTAAGACATGATTGTCTAGAAGTGCTGTCCATTTTAAAGGAATAGTTCGACCAAAAAAAAGAAAATTCTCTTGTCATTCCAAACCATATAACATTCTTGCTTCCATGGAACACAAAAGGAGATGTTTAGCTACATTTTGACATTGCCCTTTTCCATACAATTAAAGCATATAGATAAGGTAAATTAATATTTATGGCAATGGGAAAAAGTTCAAATGAAAACATTAATCTCTAAACATTGTCTTTTAAGAACAGTTCACCCAAAAAGGAGAAATCTGTCATTATTTACACACACTTATTTTGTTCCCAATCTGTATGTATAAAAGTTGAATTTTGTGAAGAATTGTTGCAGCTCCAGCCATACAAGAACAGTTCAAAGTGACCAGGAGCTGTTGAGTATGAACGCAAATGAGATTTGAGAACTACACTGCAGCGAATGATCTAAGTGAATAACATCTTCAATTTAAGTCTCTTCCACAAAGTGCATGAGTCATGTAAACAAAAACAAAACAAATAGCTCTTTGGCTGAACTTGATTCAGTTGTGGACAGATGCTCCATGTGTTTGAAATGAGTTTTCTTAACTTAAAATAACTATTATATATTATATAATCTATTATTAAATATTATATATACACTTTGTTTAGAAAGAACCTAGTTGAATTGGGTAAATCCGACAAAATAAGATGTGTCAATGTAACTACAATAAACCTCTTTTATTTCTTTATGTACTAACTAGTGAAACTGATTACTGTAGCACACTAAATACATGCTGGTTGGTAGCACTGAGTGTAGTTTCATAACTATGCTATTGTTAGCTCATCACTTGCTCAATGAAGCAAGTGATCTATTTCATCTACCTGTCCTCACCTTTAGCTCAAGCTCCACTCTTCACGATAATGGTAACCACAAAACTCCAACATAATAGAAATTCTTCTAAATCTTAACAAAACATGAATCACTAACAAGTATCCCCTTTATATTCATCTTGCACAAAAACACATAAAATAACACTTTATTTTAACATTTAAGCTCCCTATTGAGTTCCATATAAAGCATTCTAGGAAATGGAGCATTAACACCACAAAAAGTATATGTAGTCCCAAATCAAATGGATTAAGTTTACTTCCATTTTGCAAATTTAAATGGATAAAATGCAATGAAATCAAGTTGTAAAAAAATATATATTTTTTGAGTGTGGACTCATGCCTTTGTTTCCACTTAATGAAGGTGAGTCATAAAATAATTCTCATTTTTGGGTGAACTTTTTCTTCAACAGTTAACAGAAAATCAGTATAGATTCTTTGCTGAAAGATGATGAAAATGCCAAACCAATCAACAGCAATGATCAAGGGGCAAACTCAGGAAGCTCCTTTTCAGTTCTCCCTCTGGAAAGTCAGCTTAGAGACGTTGTGCTTTATTTAAATTCTTAGGCAAGGTTTTGTGCATTATGTAACTGTTCAAGATGTAAAGCACAGGAATCTCAGTAAATGTTCCCTATCAAAAAGCTACACTTTGGGAACTACTTTAGGTGTGACCAGCTGTCACTGACGTGCGGTCTGGGTAGGCACTGCCTACCCTGCCAAAATTCAAAAATAAAATGTTTAATATATAATAAACTTGTATTTGTATTTTTACTTTTTATTCTTGTGATTTATATATGCAATATGTGTGTTATTCCAGTTGTTTAGACGTTATGATGACAAATGTAGCAGTTACGCATAATCAACTAAAAACAAATGGTAGAATAAGCAGTGCTTTTACGGTCCATTCATTGCAGACGACAAGCGGAAAACCCATGTTGCGCATGCGCACTTCGATCCTGTATTCTTTAACATGTACGGCAAAAAGCACAAATCTGCTGTGCCTTTTGACGTAAATATATTATGCCCGTAATCATCTCCGTTACGTATCAGACATGGACCAATTAAAATCGAGATATTCCTGGACATTTGCGTAGGTAACGTCATTACACCACAGCTAGCGTACATGCCTAATCCCCGCCAAATTAAAAATCAAAATGACAGCACCGGCCGTAATCACGGAATTAAATTTTTCCAAGCTCGATTTTAATTCCAAATATGAGTTAATTGCAAGAGGGAGGTCTACGCCAGCCTTAGATGGACTAGTACAGCAAAAGGGCCCAAAAAGTATCCGATCATTTCAAACTGATTGGTATGTAAGAAAAGATTGGCTATGTGGCTGTGCTAACAATCAGCGGCTGTACTGCTATCCCTGCCTGCTTTTTTCAACCAGTCAGACTGTTTGGACTTCAGCGGGATATTGCCGATGATATGCCGCGCTTGTGCGTAACGTTCACTGTTTACGCGTGTGTGTGTGTGTGTGTGTGTGTGTGTGTGTGTGTGTGTGTGTGTGTGTGTGTGTGTGAGCGTGTATTTATCACTTTGTGGGGACCAAATGTCCCCATAAGGATAGTAATACCCGAAATTTTTGACCTTGTGGGGACATTTTGTTGGTCCCCATGAGGAAAACAGCTTATAAATCATACTAAATTATGTTTTTTGAAAATGTAAAAATGCAGAAAGTTTTCTGTGAGGGTTAGGTTTAGGGGTAGGGTTAGGTTTAGGGGATAGAATATAAAGTTTGTACAGTATAAAAACCATTATGTCTATGGAAAGTCCCCATAAAACATGGAAACACAACAAGTGTGTGTGTGTGTGTGTGTGTGTGAGAGAGAGAGAGAGTACACACGATAAACATCCTGATTTGTACATTTCTTGATAGTACATTGCTTGTGCGTAACGTTCACTGTTATTACGTATTATTAGCTTAAACAATAAATCAGGTAATCTGGCTTTCATAACTCAGTGCCTAGCCTCTTTAAGACATCACCGCACGTCACTGCCAGCTGTGAATATGTGTGCAACATATCAATGAAATTGACTAGAATTTATAGCCTCTGCTGGTGACATCATTGGATGCACCTGTAGCAGGGTTATAAATAGATGCGTCACAGGTGCATCATCAGGTCTTTAGTCTTCAAACCACTGTGTGTTGTGCTTCTCAAGCTGTCAGAACTTTCTGTCCTCTGTTAGAAGTTAGAATTTGTTAGGCAGTGCACAGAAAACCTTTTCTCCTTTCCAAGAATGAGTGTGAAGCAAAGCAAGCATTGTGTGTTCCCGTGTTTATGCTCTATGGCTGAAGCGGCCACACACCAGTTTTGTTTTGTGTGTTTGGGGGAAGAGCATGCTGCTCTTGCATTGGGGGTGAGCATTGCGATCTGTTTACAGTCAAAATGCTTCACACTCCTCGCGTTTACTTTCAAGAGCCTGCTCCCACTTTTTCATCGTGGGGCTCTCGCATGGATCTGGCTGAGGAGCGAGAGACGGGTCCGAACCATATCGCTCGCTCTTTCCCCAGTTCCAGCTGGTCCTTCTCGTAAGCCTGAAGCACGCTTCGGCGCCTCTTCGGTTCACGATTTGTACAATAATAAAGAAGCTGAGGAATTACACAAGGTGATTACTCAGGCTGTGGCCAGACTAAAGTTACACTGGCCACGCGAACAAGAGACCCCCAAACACTCCAAACTAGAAGACAGATTTGTGTCTGGTGGCCAAAAAAAGGAAGGGAATGCTATATCAGTCCCTTCTTTTCTTCTATGACCTCCATAAAGAGCGTTCTCATTCATAGAGCAATCCTTATACTTCCCGTGTCTTCGTGTCCTCGACGATGACATATTCGACTATCGTGGGTGCTGAAGCTCGGGGGTATTCGGTGATGTTGCCGGTAGAAGAGACACTTGCGGGTTATCTCTCGCCTGGCTCGGCATCATCGCTAAAGAGACCCACTCTCCCCACATAGCCATGCAGGACCACCTCTATGCTTTTGGGGAAGGCTTATCAGGCAGCAGGACAGGCTGGTGCTGCCCTGCACACTATGGCAGTGTTACAGGCATAGTAGGCTGATCTGTTGAAGGACCTGAGTGTGGGCACCACTGTCGACGAAGAGGCATTCCCGCCGCCTTCGGGAGTTAGATTATTCCAGCAAAATGTTGGGTGTTCCGTTGCTTCCTGCCGTAGTGAAGGACATGAAACAATCGACATAGATAGTGTCAAAATGTATACCCATCTCAGACAACCTGGCAGCATGGAAACTACTGCCAGGTATTTCTATGTGTGTCCTAAGAACAGTAGAGAAAGGCTACAGAATTAAATTAATTCGCCGTCCCACTACCGTGAAACCGGAGCAGTATGTCTACTATGGAAAGAACTGCAAAATCTCTTGGTCAAAGGGGCCATAGAACATGTTCCCCTTCCAGAGTACGAGTCAGGTTATTAGAGCAGATACTTCCTGGTTCCCAAGAAGGGTGGGGGGCTGTGTCTGGTCTTAGATCTTCGAGGCTTGAATCGCTTAGCCAGGGCGTTCAAGTTCAAGATGCTAACTGTCAAGACGGTCGTGTCCCAAATCCAACAGCATGATTGGTTGGTCACTATCAATCTCATGGACGCACACTTTCATATAGAAATTCTGCCACAACACAGGAAGTTCCTGAGGTTCGCTTTCAGGGGCGAAGCTTTACAATATCGGGTTCTTCCATTCTGCCTAGCCCTATCACCTCGCACATTCAAGAAATGCATGGATGCAGCACTGGCTCCATCCACATTCTAAATTACAGAGACGACTGGCTGATACTAACACAGTCACAAGAACTGGCAGTTCAGCACAGGGATATCATCTTAGCTCATCTGGTTTCTCTGGGTCTGAGACCCAACGTCAAAAAGAGCGTTCTCTCTCCCACTCAGGAAATTACCTATTTGGGCGTTGTTTGGAATTCGATCATGATGCGGGCACAATTGTCTGCCGCTCGAATCGTGTCCATTCAGAACACCCTGAGCAAAGTCAGGCTAGGCCAAGGTTGCACAGTTCGTCAGTATCAATGAATACTAGGTCTCATGGCATCTGCATCCTCGGTGATCCCTTTGGGCCTTCTGCACATGATACCATTTCAGTTGTGGCTCAAAGCCAGGGGATTTCATCTAAGGGCCAGTCCCCTAAGGCTGATAAGGGTTACACGCCAAGCACTTCGTACCCTTTCTATGTGGTTCAGACCCTGGTTCCTTACTTTGGGTCCCACTCTAGGTATGTCTTGCCAGCGCAAGTTGCTAATGACAGACGCCTCCCTGACGGGCTGGGGAGCAGTCTTAAGTGGTCATCTAGCTTAAGGGGAATGGGAGGGTCGTCAGCTCGATTGTTACATCAACTGTCTCGAGTTGACGGCTGTATTTCTGGCAACACAGCGGTAGCCACTTACATAAACCATCAAGGAGGTTTACGTTCACGCCAGCTGAACAGACTGGCACATCAGATTCTCCTTTGGGCCCATGGCAAGCTCCTGTCAGTCAGGGCAGTTTATATCACTGGATGCCTGAATGTGGGAGCAGATTTACTGTCCAGACACAAAATACCGATGGGGGAGTGGAACAAATCTGGGTGAGATTTTACAGGGCAGAAGTGGACCTCTTCGCCTCTCAACAGACAGCGCAATGTCCCCTCTACTTCTCTCTGAGTCACCCAGCCCCCCCTGGGTCTGGACACGATGGCACATACATGGCCCAGAATGCGACTGTATGCGTTTCCCCGGGTTTCTCTGCTCCCGGGAGTCTTGTCCAGAGTCTCCAGCAAGGGTCCTGCCTCAACAGGGTATGTTCTGGCCAAACAGGGTATGTTCTCAGAGATAATGTCTCTCCTCGACAGCTCGCCTTGGCAATTCCGGACCGGAGGGACCTTTCCAGCCCGAGCTGTGGAACCTTCATATTTGGCCCCGGAAGGGTACCAACTGAGGGACACTGGGCTTTCACCTGAAGTTATCGAGACCATTCTAAGTGCTAGGGCTCCCTCTACTTGAAGAGGTTATGCCAATAAATGGGGTGTCTTTGAAAGATGGTACAGTGCACATAATGCAGATCCAGTTAACTGGCAGATTGCTTCAGTTCTGGACTTTCTGCAAGAAAAGCAGGCACATGCCCCGCCATTCTCATGGTTTACGTGGCCGCTCTATCGGCTTGCCACGCCTTGATTGACTGGGTGCCATTGGGGAGACATCCTCTGCTCGCTCGCTGCGTTCATGGAGCCATGTGACTGAGACCTCATGCTAGGACCAGTATCCCTTCATGGGACTTAGCAATAGTCCTTGAGGGTCTGGTTGAGACCACCTTCAAACCTCTAGAGTCAGCGTCTGATAAACTTCTGACTCTCAAGATGGTTTTTCTTATGGCAATTACTTCTCTAAAAAGAACTGGGGATCTACAGGCTCTATCAGTCTTGCCAGCCTGCTTATATTTTGCCCCAGGAATGGCTAAAGCAATTTTACACCTTCATCCTGACTACCTGCCTAAGGTTCCTTTCTCGACTGTACATCCTGTCACTCTCGAAGCCTTCTGCTACCTGCCGTTTACAACGGCGGAGCAGGAAAGACTTCACAGACTGTATCCAGTCCGTGCCCTTCAGACTTATGTTCACCACACTAGCTAGTGGCATAAGTCAGGCCAACTATCCATTTGCCATAGGGCCGCAACAAATGGGTGGCCGCCACCAAGTAAACTATGTCACACTGGGTGAGGGACACTATTGCCGTACCAGAGGGGTTGCCTCCTCTAAAGCCTTGGCTAGAGGTGTCCCTCTGCAGCATGTTTGTGATGCGGCAGGCTGGTCCTCTCCACACACATATTCATAAGATTTTATAGTTTGGATGTTCATGCCACTCCAGGCTCTTATGTCCTTGAGTCAGCATCATATCTGAGACTTCTCGTGCTCTTGTGAGCACAACTACACAACCATAAGGGGTCCAGACAACCACAGTGCAGCAGCGTGAGTATTCTCGTTCCCATAGCGCTAAATCAGTGCAGCATCAAAGTGTAGCTTTTTTATAGGGAACGTCTCAGGTTACTTAACTGTAACCCCTGTTCCCTGATAAAAGCAGAACGAGATGCTGCACGTCATTGCTGCACTGGGATGCCCCAGGACTGATCTTCAGACAAAATACCTGATGATGCACCTGTGACACATCTATGTATAGCCCTTTATGTATTATATGTATTATATGTATTTTGATAGTCTCTGGTTGCCAAACATACAGTAGTGGAACATGTCTATAACGTGATGAACTACACCTGTATTTACTGTGCGAGCGCACCTGTGTGAACTTAAGGGGAACGTCTAGGTTACAGATGTAACTGGTTTTTTTGTTGCAGTACAACATGTGTAGATTAATTTAGTGATTATTTGATTTGGTAACAAATCTTTATTTCAAATTTTTAATTCTCGCTTTGTACATATTCCTGTACAACATGACATCGCCATGCTCAAATTTGCACACCATAGTAACTGCAATTAAGTATTTCTGACTAATAGGCTCTAAAGCATCCTGGATATCATCCAGATTTTCAACATACTGCAGATGGTAATTAATTAGTTGCACACATGCTCACATGCGCACTCACGTAAATGCTGTCAGTGTCAGTGAGATATATGATTGTTGCACGTACAGAGAGAGAGAGCTCATTAATTAAGTCTTTTGGAAAGGTTCCTGTCACATTGAGAATAAATGTTGCCACAAAGGACATATAAATATAAATATATAAATGTGAAATGCCTGATGGTTGTGTTTGGGACTCTGCATGCATGAGTGGAAAGGATGGCTGGTAAACAGGCTGCAAAAATCAGAGATGCTTTTAAATGCTTGTTTGGGAATTTTGCTGTGCATGTGCAGTTTGGTCCATTCCTCAACAAATTGCAGTCACTCTTCCATGCAATAAAACTGTTTTATATATTTATTTACATTTGTACTTTTGAATTTAAGGAATGTGTGTTTTTAGAAAATGTGTATTTTGAAATTGAAAAGTGAATTAATTTAAGATTAAACAGTGAGTGGATTTTTGCTGTTTAATAAGTCAAGTCTTCTTGTCTACTCTTATATTATTGAAGTTTTGACTTTGTTATCCCTTTGTAAAACGT
Organism: Xyrauchen texanus; assembly: GCF_025860055.1. Taxonomy (NCBI): domain Eukaryota; kingdom Metazoa; phylum Chordata; class Actinopteri; order Cypriniformes; family Catostomidae; genus Xyrauchen; species Xyrauchen texanus. The sequence continues at coordinate 24,615,153 of NC_068289.1, forward strand.
GAAGAACAAATTCCTTGCAAATGTATGAACTTCAATGGCTCATATCCATCATACCATCATGGACCGGCGTCACACTGGCTTAGTGGATTCCATACGCACTTTTGGTGGCAGTACGTCACTGTCTGGCTATGCTCAACACATTAACCACCTTCGCTCTATCTTGCTGGATGCTGGTGGCGGTGTTGGTGCGGGGAGCTTCGCGGTAGGGGAAGCCGAGTTGCTGGGTGTTACCACGGCCGCAGTTGGCGTTCCGTGGTATGTCCATACGGGATTGTTGGCATCTGAGGCAGGCCTGGGTTCCCGTGCGGCGAGCTTTCAGACGAGATTGTGTATTTTAAGACCTTTGGGGAATGAAGGGAATTCTGCTCCGTTGGAGTCACCAAACAATTCCATTTCTGCTAACTCAGGTTTAGGTACTTCACAAGTGTCTGCAAAGTCTATGCAAAATGTAAAAAGTAAAGTTGTAAATCAAGGTATTTTAAAAAATAAGAAATGGGGATTCTTTCAGACAGTAAATCAATCTAGAACAATTTGGGATCCTAAAGTCAAGCCAAAGGGTCTCTTCGGTGGGCATTTTAATATACGAAGTATTATATCAAAAAGTGATAAAATCCATCATCTTTTACTAGACTCTAACTTAGATTTTCTTTGTTTATTTGAGACATGGCTTCATGAAAATTCTCCGTCTGCTGCATTAGAGGTACCTGGTTTTAAATTGTATAGGAGAGATAGGGTTGGGTCTAAGGGAGGTGGTGTTATGATTTATGTGAAAACTACCATCCAGTGTAATGAAATTGCCTGGGCAAATTGTATGGACTTGGAATGTATTGGTCTGAATCTTATATTATCACCAAAAATGTCTTTTGTATTAATTGTAATTTATCGCCCACCATCTTCCCTTTATGAAAATTTGAAACAATTACTAAAGCAGTGTGATTTTAACAAAGAAGTTATTATAATGGGAGACTTTAATATCAATTGGGAAGATAAAACCGTAAGAAAGAATCTCAAACAGATAACTGATCACTTTGATCTGAAGCAAATGATTAATAGGCCTACAAGAATAACTAATTCAACAAGTTCTCAAATTGATTTAATTTTTAGTAACCGAGAAGAGAGAATTTTAAAAACTTTTAATATGTTAACAGGCCTTTCTGATCACAATTTGATTCTAGTGGCCAGAAAATTATCTAGCAAGAGATTAAATTCATTCTAATCTCTCTTGACTCTTATGGCATTCCAAAACGTAAACTAGATGATTTCAGAAAGGCAGTTCATCAGATTGAATGGGAGGATTTATTAATCGGAAAAGATCAGGACGAAGACAGTCAAATATTTTCCAAAAAATTAGAGAGCACTATTAATGATTTTAGCTGTAAACTTAATCCTAAAAATAAAAAATATACTGTCCCTTGGATTAATTCAGATATATTAAAATTAATGAAAAAACGGGATCTTGCTTTAAAAACAGTAAACAGATCAAAGTTTAGTAATGATAGACAACATTTCGCTATGTTAAGGAACACGGTGGTAAAGTCGTTGAGAAAAGCAAAGGCTGATTTTTTTCTGAGGATAATTAATGAGGCGAGAGGTAATTCAAAAACAATCTGGAATAAGTTGAGCTACTTAAAAGGTGACAAAAGAAAAGATAGGTCTTCACTTGAATTGATGGTTAACGGGAAGCTGACTAACAATCCAGCTGATGTAGCCAAAGCACTAAATTATTATTTTGTTGACTCGGTAGTCACAATTACACAATGTTTTTCCCCTAAGTATACAGAAATGTATACAGTTAATACAGGTGAACAAGCCCTTACTCTAAGGGCAGTCTCTGAATTAGACGTCATAAGAATAATTACATCTCTTAAACCATCCAGAGCAAAGGACATATTTGGTATGGATATGGTAATGCTTAAAGAGCTTAGTGAGTCGTTAGTTAATCCCATCACTAAAATTATCAATCTTTCAATTTCTCAGGGGATGTTCCCATGTGCTTGGAAGTCATCTGTTATTGTGCCTATATTCAAAAGCGGTGTTCCTCACTCTGCTAGTAATTACAGACCTATTAGTATTCTACCTATAGTCTCAAAGGTTGCAGAGAAATTGATGGCTGCACAAATCACTAATTGTTTGAATAACAGATCTTTTGTTTTACATCCAATGCAATTTGGCTTCAGAGCAAACTATTCAACTGAGATGGGAAATTGCTATTTCACTGAGAAAGTTAAGTCTCTATTAGATAAAGGAGGGGTTGTCGGGGCTGTGTTTCTTGATTTCAGGAAGGCCTTTGACACCGTAAATCACAGAATTCTGTTGTCTAAATTATTAAGTTTTAATTTCTCTCCACATACGTTGAGATGGATCGAATCATACTTGTCAGGTCGCACACAGGTTGTTAGTATACAGAATTATAAGTCAGCTCCTCTAAGTATATCCACTGGTGTTCCACAAGGATCTATTTTGGGTCCTTTACTTTTTATGTTGTACATCAATGATCTTCCATCTGTCTGTCCTAATACTAACATTCAAATGTATGCAGATGACACTGTTATTTATATACACGAAAGTAGTGTGTCACAAGTTGAAAATGACCTTACAGAATCTCTGGTTCATGTTGCGGCTTGACTAGAACAATGCTGCTTACAGTTAAACATTTCTAAAACAGTGTGTATGTTTATCACAAAAACTAAGAATTTAAGTATAGTGCCATATGTATTTGTATCAGGGGAAAGATTACAAATTGTATCAGAATATAAGTACCTTGGTATTCTGATTGATTCCAAACTTTCATTTAAGGTGCAGGTTAAAAAGGTCTGTAACCGGGTCAGATTTAGTTTATCAAATTTTAGATTTATTCGTGATTATATGTCGTCTGAAGCCGCTTTGATGTATATGCATTCCATGATCATTTCTCATATTACCTACTGTTTAACTACTTGGTCGCAAGCTAGAATTACTACTCTGAAACCACTAGAGTCTTTGTATAAACAAGCACTAAAAACTCTTGATAAGAAATCAGTTCGGTTTCATCACTGCTCAATATTAAAAAAATACAACTTGCTAAGCTGGGATAACTTGATCAAATATGTACATATCTGTTTGCTGTTTAAGGCTATACATAGCCTGTCTTCACCACTAAAACAGTTTGTGAACATTAGAACAACTGCTCACCGATCTACAAGGGGTGGGGAAAGAGGGGACTGTATTATCCTTTTCAAAAGAAGTAACTTTAGCCAGTCTGTATTTTCAGTCAAAGCTGCAAGGGAATGGAACTCTGTCCCATCAACAATTAGATGATTACATGCTTTTGGTTCTTTTCAGTCTCATCTTAAAAAATGGTTACTGACAATTCAGCACTGTCAACATTAGTATTCTATTCTTGACAATAGACTTCTTTATACTAATTGTTCTTGGTTATGTTGCTCTCTTCTGTTGCCATCTTTCTCTCTCTCTCTTTCCTTTCTCTCATGTTTACTTTGTTTTAGATAATTCACGTTTATTTTTATTTTTTTTATTTTTTGGTTTTTTCATATGATGTGTATATGTGTGATGCTCTGTCTCTGTTTTAAGGGTGACCGTTTAACATTCTGTCAAGGGTCTACAGATGAAAAATAGCCTTTTGGGCTAATTCTGGCACGTTTACATTTATGTTTATTAATGTGCATTGCCCCTGTAAATAAATAAATTAAATTAAATATACACAATCTTATAAAAAACCTGAGCATTATCTCATTTGAAGGATACACACAGGATACACAACACGAATGCGGAGATACATTGCCCTTCATGGTGAAATCCATTGAGTTATTGAGATGCTTTAAAGGAGGAACTGCAGCATTAGGTTTACTGTATTATTTGGCTGGAGTCAATGTCCTAAATATGGCAGAACTGGGCCTGCAGCAGTTGATTTCTGTTCTGAGAAGCAAAAGGACAAACATGCAAATGTTTCTTTCCAGGTTCAGAAGCTTCAGTTTCCAGTTAGTTGTGTTGTCTTAGGTTATGAGTATTCTTTTTATGAGGGAGGCTCTGCTGTCACAGTATTGATGTGATGTGTTTTGAGCATTGTTGACTAACAATGAGCCATGGAGAATGCCCGTCTGTGCAGCGCTGACCGTGAGCCTATCTTTCATCCTTATCAGCCACTATTCTTTACACTACCGGAGCTCTGTATAGAAGTAGGATATAACAGTTGGAGGTATAGACCAGTGGGCATGAAAGGAAAGGACAATAAAACAATGACCTTCGTGTGCAAAGGTTTTAGGCACACAAGATGTTTCACAAAAACATTTGTTTTCAGATGGTAATGTATGTCTTCATCTTTAGTGTGTTAATAAGAAATATACATTTAAAACTCCAAAACATTCCTTTTGTAAATAGAATAGAATAGAAGAACAACATGCTCTGCAACAGGTGGCATGGCCTCCACAAAAACCCCCACTGATCATTGAATAAGTCTGGGATTGCATTAAGAGACAGAAGCAACTGAGACAGCTTAAATAGATAGAAGACCAATTCTCCAAGAAGCTTTGAACATCTTATCTGTCAACAACCATGAAAAACTGTGTCCAGGTGTACCTAGGAGAATTGGTGTTTTGAAGGCTTTTTATGTTCACTGGACTTAGTGTGACGTTAATTGATAAATGAAAAATATTTATTACATAATTATTTAAGAAATCCTCACTATGCAACATTTTTCACAAGTGCCTAAAACGTTTGCACAGAACTGTACTTCTTTTCTTTTTAAACTGCATTTATTTCCTTTTTAGGAAAAAAAATAAAATTATATTTAACAAAATAATGCTGCCACAATTTGCCACAGCCATTTATTTTTACAATTCGAAAGTCGCGTGAACAAATGATACTTCTATCGCTGTTGCTATCTTTAAAACTAGTTGGTTGATGTCCCGTGTCGCAAATCCAGTGACGCTGGATGTAAAGATTATCTCTGACCAATCTGTGATCTGCAGGGTTTTGATGTCACATTTAGTATCGGCTCAGCTCGCTTGGAACCTTGACCGAGGTGGTACTAAAAAAAGTACCAGGTACTGTAGTATATTTTTATCAAGTTAATCAGGAGTAATCAATGAAAACATTGTTGATTTGTACCACAGTTATGTCTGACGGGCAAACATGCAGTTTACTGTGTTTAAAACATGTGTGACTATTTGACGGTGTGTGCAGAAACATAAATAGCATTACTTGGGGGGACTCTCATGACTGCTGGGAGAATTGATCTCTTCCAAAGGTGGTTCTGTTACTTCTTAATATGGTCAAGACCAGGGTCAATGAAGAGCATGATAGATAATGCATGTAACCCCACCTTGTTTGAGGAGATGTATTTAAGTAAAACCAAACCAGAGTTGTGCAGTTGTTGTTACTGTGGTTTCACTGTAGGCAACTCAGCTTTATTGTGTGATAATAAAGTCTATTCTTCTGAAATCAAAACCCCAAATATGCTGAGTGATTTTTCACAAAATTGGCACAAGAAACTACTACAATTGGCACCCGAACAGCGACAGAAGAGAGCAGAGTCGTTACATCGCGGGCCGGCTGGGAAGGCAAACACAAACAAGGTGGCCACCATTAAGAGGTAAGCAGATTTTGCTTATAAACGTTTGTGTTACTTGCCAGTTTGCCTGTGGTGGTAAGAACGCTCAAAAAGCTCTTCTAAACCAAAAAGGAAAATAAGAATAAATAAAGGGTTTTGATTCCAGAAGAAATAATTGCATGCAATGATCTGTTTTTATTTGCTGTTAAGGGATTAGATGCAATAGCAGTAAATAAGGGCAGATAAAGTTTAAGAAGTAATAATATATATTATAAAATATATATATGGGATATTAATAAGAGGTCTGAATAGGCAAAGAAAAAATTATTTATTTTCTTTGCGGATACCGCTCTGTAGGAAATTAATAAGAGGTCTGAATAGGCAAAGAAAAAATTATTTATTTTCTTTGCGGATACCGCTGTGTAGGATATTAATAAGAGGTCTGAATAGGCAAAGAAAAAAATATTTATTTTCTTTGCAGATACCGCTCTGTAGGATATTAATAAGAGGTCTGAATAGGCAAAGAAAAAATTATTTATTTTCTTTGCGGATACCGCTCTGTAGGATATTAATAAGAGGTCTGAATAGGCAAAGAAAAAATTATTTATTTTCTTTGCGGATACCGCTCTGTAGGAAATTAATAAGAGGTCTGAATAGGCAAAGATAAAATTATTTATTTTCTTTGCGGATACCGCTCTGTGGAATATTAATAAGAGGACTGAATAGGCAATAAAAGATTAAAAAGTAAATAGATAAATAAATAAAAATAAATCCTGAAGTTTAATTAGGATAGGAATAATAATAATTGCAAAATTTAGTGTGTTTTTTGAGAGCTCTGTGTTTATAAAGGCCTTGTGTTTGTAATAAGTGTAACATTTCTGTGCTTGTAAGAATAATTAGATAAAAGAATCAAAGTGTGTGCAGAGTGAATATGTATGAAAAAGTATGACTTAATAAAAATATAAGTCCGGTGCAGGGATTGGAGTGTGTGATTAGTCGTTGACCATAAAAGGAACACTGTGTGGATGTAATATGAGCCCAATAAATTAATAAAAGGCAAGATGAATGGAGTAAAGTTGTCCAATAAAGAAAGTTTGTCATATATATGTTGAATGAATGTTGGAAATGAAAGCTGTCTCATAAAACTGTGGAAGGAAATTTCCATAGATAACATATACAAAACTAAAATCTGAGATAGTGTAGCACGTGTAACCAGTAGAGGGAGCCTTTGCTGCGTGAATAGAAAATTAACTCTCAGCTGTGAGTTTGTTTTTTTAGAACTAGCAGCTGGCAGCGGACGGTAAAAATATGCTAAGCTTCCGAACTAGTCAGTCGCAGAAGACAAGTGAACTTCATATAGAGAATTTGTTAAGTCAAAAGAGATATCTGTGCTTAAAATTTAACCTTTAAAGCACAGGGACAAGTAACAATAAAAAATTTGAAATTGAAATAAAAAATTAAACAACTGTAAAGTAATTAAAATCAGTTTGAAAAATAAAAAATAGCTAGGAGAAAAATAAAATAATAAATAATAAGAATAAGAAATAAAGTTTGAGTCCAGTTTATTGCATTAAACTGAAGTCAACTAAGTAATTGGAATTTAAACAAAGGTTGCAGTTAAGATAAGTGTTGTTATATCACATAAGGTAAAACTCCAGTGGAAATACTAAAATCTAGAAATCCACTGTGTAAAATCTCAAAGAAATGAGAAAGCAATATAAATAAATAAATAAATAATAAAGTGACGTGAATGAACTTTGTGTATTAAAAAGTAAAGGTGAAAGAAATTGGGAAAATTGTTTCAAAATATTGCCTTTGAAGATTAGTGTAGAAGGAAATACATTTAAAAAAAATAAAAGATTAATTTATTCTCTAAATGTATTGATTTATCTAAATTAATGGTGCTAAAATAATTTTTCATTTTTATATGCCAAGTAAAAATTAAGAAGGAACAAGTGGAGAAATAAAAACTAAAATCTAGATGAAAACTGATCCTAAAAAGTAAATTGACAAACATATAGGAAATGTATTCATGTATGGGGTATAATAATTAATATATTAGAAAAAGATAAGGAAAATTATTTAGAAAAACATTTAGATTAAAAGGTTAAAAAATCAATAAATAAAAAGATAAGAGTAAAAACTAAAAACAGGAAAGGTAAAAAGAATAAAGTAAGAGCTATGTCCAGTAAGTTTAAAATTCACTGAGAAATATGAAGCATGCAGAGGAGGGTAAAATGACAGGGTCCTTTTTTTTTTTTTTTTTAAATACCTCCCTATGTGACCCCAAAGGTCAACTCCCAAAGGTCAGCTCCAAATACTTTAGATAGAATGTGGATGTCATTTCTCGAAGTGTGGCCTGTAGTTATCAAAGCCACAGAAAATGGTAAAGGGAGATTAAAGAGAAGGATTTTGAAATTGGAATATGAAAAGTAAATCAAATGTGAAAATTTCACATTCATGTGTCTGTTTTATGTTCTGTCTAGTCCAATACGAGAGAATAACATTTTTAACAATATTAAATTAAACTATAATGTCTTGATATATACATTTAAAAACCCATGATTATATGTTTTATTTTTGATGTGTTTAAATTTTTGATATGTCTGGACAACAATGTACATGTGTGTGCAACTTTATTGGTGTAAACTTGATCAACCAACAAAAATAAGACAGATAGTGTTTATTATTTTTGCTAGGGAATGTCTGAATGGAGAGACTGAGTGAGACTTGATAGTGCACTTAATAGAAACAGATCCTGCGCTCTGTAAGGAGTGTGAGCAGGAGGAGTTAAACCCTGTGTCTCTTTTCATGTCTCCACTCAAACAGAGGGGCCCCAAACTTAGGAAAGACAGATAGCATTTAAGATTAGATATTTTTCTTTTATTTCTTGTTTTATATAAACAGTGTAGGCATTGGTTGATCATGGGTACACTGAAAGCTGTCACTGAGACTAGAATTAAAGAAAATAAATTTAAGAATAATTTAAATCATTTCATGTTCTCTATGTTTGAAATTTGCTTAGAGAAGTTTTTTTTCTTGGGTTTGTTCTATGACTAATCATGCCAGATAAAATTGAAATAAGTCCCAATATGTGGTGTATTTTATTGAAAAAATATTGATAATGCTAAGGAAAAACTGGTAATTGGTACTAGGTGAAACCCATTGAGAAACATTAAGATTAAATTGAATATCATAAATAATTTCATGTTCATGTGTCTATTCTGTGTGAAATTGATGCTAACTATGTTTTACTCTTTCTGTTGTCAGCATTGTGTAAGTCATTTCAATAACTCATTCTGGAACCAGTCTCTCACATTGCAGATTGCTGAGCCAGATGATTTATTGAAGAAGCTTATATTACAGGAGACAGTCCGGAGAAAAAAACCCCCTGAGAAATACAGTATGTGGGCGGTTATATGATTGGCTCTCCTATTATCATGAATGCTGGTAATCATTACTGAATTGACATTTCAATTGTGGATTCAAATTTCTCTTGATAAGTTGATTTCAGTCATATATGACTAATTGGATGTTTGATTCTCCAAATGCCATCCATGGGTGCAATATCCATGTCTAAATTGTTCTGAGGGTCTAAATTTAAATCCAGCATCTAATTGCTAATTTGTTGGCAAAGTAAGAGTTACATATTGGATTGTTTACTCCCCTAAATTTTCCAACGACTACTCTCACTTTAAATGAAAAGATTAATCAGTGCTGCAAGGAGTTAATTAAGTGTCTTTTTCTAATAAGCTATTTTTATTTTGAGTTATTTCCATGACAATACAATTTTAGAGGTATACAGTTTATGCACAGTGACATCTGTCTCTGCTATTTAACTGAATAATTGATCATGAAATACTGATAAGTATAAGAGGATAATAACTGAAAAATCATATTATTAAATGATGCTAACATTAGGATATAAAAATTAGACTTGTAAGAAATTCAAAGGATTTAATGTATTTTACTGATCAATTATGGCAAAACACAAGACATTTGTCTGAACTTCCATTGTGCCACTTTACTATTTTATTTTGTTTAAAATCTTTAATTTATTTTCTGTTAATTTAAAAAGGTGATTTATGTTGGTTTATTTGACATAATGGAAGCTCCTTCTCCTGAGAAAGAGTAAGAAAAGTAATCATAAGAAAGTTTATTGATTTTAAACAAAAACTTAAATTTCTCAATGGTCTGAATACAAATGCGCATTATTTTTATTGCGCGAGGAGGGAAGGGATAAGATAAGTAGAAATTCTAGAAGTTTTCTTGAAGATGGTTTAAAATGGCAAAGGTTGAAAGCAGATAATATAATGAAATATATTTGATTATAATATTTCATTAAATTACATTTATCACTATTCTCACTGTTGTAGAATTACATAAATGTGTTATTGTAATTTTCTAAGAAAAAAAGAAAAAAGGAATAACTGTAACAACAGTGTGAAGGAGTGAAATCTCTCCCTCAAAATTCTTTCCCTCTCGCTCTCAGTTTAAGTTTTTAAGTGGGCTAAAACCATATCACTAAATAGTTTTATTTTCTTTTGATTTTATTTTCTTTTATATGGAAAATGATGTGATTTGACAATAATGTTAGATACCGCAATATGAAGGAAAGGTTCAAACAGCTTTCCTCTGTTTGAACCTTTGAATGAAGAGTTTTTATTTTCAGAGGGCAATTTGAAGTGAAGTGTTCATACTAAAGATAAGAGATTTGGTTGAATGTACATCTGGATGAATAAATGTAGGTTCTAAAACTACCTAGAAATTATTAAATTAAAGTGATGATTTAAATTAAGCATCTTAGAAGCTTGACAGAGGCGACCCTGTATTTTGATTTGTTCTGATGGTTAGTCTTCACCAAGAGACAAGGTCTTTTGTGACCTTTGCTAAATGAGAAAACATAACAACTTGAATGGAAATTAGTGAACTGTAAATGAGTTCAATTGTTGCATTTTACTTTTCATTTGGACAATTTCAATAGATTGTTGAACTTTGAATAATGCTTTGTGAATTTAACCATGTTTTGGACTGTCTCAATGTTTGAGCAGTTGTAGATGGCTCCATTGGCTGTGATGGTTCTCAGGTGATGCTCAACAAAAGAAAATGTCTGTTTACGGATACCAAATTATTAAAGATTAGATAATAGGACTGAGCAGTACCGAGACCAGAGACAAGAGATGATGACCCAATGATGGGTAAAATTCTCCTGTGGCAAGAGGTGACGACCCAATGACGGGGAAAGACTCTCCAATTGCAAAATGAGAGCTGCCTAAGACAGGGCGCCACCGCCCTGGAAACATGCCCAAGAAGGGTGAACTGGGTTTAAGGAAGTGGATGGATGCTTTTAGGAAAGAAGCATCAAAAGGGAGGTCTAGAAGAAACCTGCCAGAAGTTGTGAGTTCCACTCAACCTGACTGTGTCTTAATAACCGCTTTATTAAAATATTTTATCACAGCGATGAATAACAAGCATTCTATCACTGTGTTATCAGGGAATCACACCCTGTGTAGAAGATCAATTATAGATTGATTTTGGAGGTAAAGCTTTGAGAACCGTTACATACAAAGAAGTGCCTAAATTATTAAAGAAGTATTAAGCAAACCTGAGATTGTTTGCATGATGAAGAATTATGATTGGAAAATTATTTTTGTTTATGCTTTTATTGAACTCATGTACATTGTAATAATAATGAAGAAGGGAAAAAGAAAACATGGTGATTAAAAATTAACATGGCCTGATTGCCAAAAGAAATAGGGGTGCACAATTAACTAAAATTAATATCTGGATAATAACATTGTGGAAGGAATAAGATTCTGTTGTGTGTTATCATTGGTAAAATAATTTTGGATTTGAGCAACAGTAAAGCAGATGACTTTGATTGATGTGAATGGCCTAAATGCAATGGCAACTACCCTGAATGGACAGAAAGACCAACTTGGGTGGAAATTGAGGAAATTGATTCCTTTAATGAATATACACTCACCTAAAGGATTATTAGGAACACCTGTTCAACTTCTCATTAATGCAATTATCTAATCAACCAATCACATGGCAGTTGCTTCAATGCATTTAGGGGTGTGGTCCTGGTCAAGACAATCTCCTGAACTCCAAACTGAATGTCAGAATGGGAAAGAAAGGTGATTTAAGCAATTTTGAGCGTGGCATGGTTGTTGGTGCCAGACGGGCCGGTCTGAGTATTTCACAATCTGCTCAGTTACTGGGATTTTTACGCACAACCATTTCTAGGGTTTAAAAAGAATGGTGTGAAAAGGGAAAAACATCCAGTATGCGGCAGTCCTGTGGGCGAAAATGTCTTGTTGATGCTAGAGGTCAGAGGAGAATGGGAAGACTGATTCAAGCTGATAGAAGAGCAACTTTGCCTGAAATAACCACTCGTTACAACCGAGGTATGCAGCAAAGCGTTTGTGAAGCCACAACATGCACAACCTTGAGGCGGATGGGCTACAACAGCAGAAGACCCCACCGGGTACCACTCATCTCCACTACAAATAGGAAAAAGAGGCTACAATTTGCAAGAGCTCACCAAAATTGGACAGTTGAAGACTGGAAAAATGTTGCCTGGTCTGATGAGTCTCGATTTCTGTTGAGACATTCAGATGGTAGAGTCAGAATTTGGCGTAAACAGAATGAGAACATGGATCCATCATGCCTTGTTACCACTGTGCAGGCTGGTGGTGGTAGTGTATTGGTGTGGGGCAAGGGCGAGTCTAGCCCCTTTTTAGGGGTGCTTCAGCACCCGTAAAAAGGAGCTCAGCACCCCTAAAACTTGGAGTAAGAAATGTTGTTATTCTAAAAAAACATTCGTCTTTGACAAGGTTAAATAATGTTCAAAACATACTCCATAGTTTGTGGTTTAAAATGTATGTGTTAAGGATGAAAACACTTAGCAAATGGTGTCATCCTCTTCTCTTCTTCTACTTCTCCTCTGTACTTGCACCGCTCAGCACGACCGTCATCCAGCACGAAACACACGCAGAGGGAGAACCCGTTATGTAGTGTTGTGAATCAACTAAGTTGCTCCAAAGCTGTGTCTCACACTTCTTTCCTTTTACCTAGAGTTGTTCCAATTCCGAAACCATATCGGTGAGTACTGGAGTTAGTATCCTGAATCACCATGGTACACCTATAATAAGTGTTTATTTTCGGACTATTTTAGTCGAGAGGGTCGCCGCCGCTGTGGAGTAGCACAGGACCTGGGTGACTCGTCCATAGTCATAAACGGAGAGAAGTAGCGCTGGTTACAATGTTCTTCCGCAAGATGCATGCAGTTCTGTTTATTAACTGCTAGAGCGTGAAACAAAAACAGCAGCGCGACAAATAAACTGCGTACCTGTGTAGTGCGTACGTGTGTCTCTGTTGTTAAAGTTTATCGTTAATTTGACTATCAAAACTAGACAATAAAAGAAAGTTTAATGTTTTTCTTTTGCTGTATTTATTCATTCCTGACACACAGAGGATTTAACCTGAACCAGGCTTAACTCCTGAACTCCTAGCATTACTCTCTCTCTCTCTCTCTCTCTCTCTCTCTCTGTGTGCGTGTGTGTGTGTGTGTGGCCTGCCAGTGAGCAATGGACATACGACAGTTCTTTAAAAGAAAAAAGACAGATTCAGGTGAGAGACTAGGGACAGTCCATAATGACCTCTGTCTTGTTTTTTGTTTTTTTTTGTTCTTCTGAAAAGTGTTAAGCTAAAGTAACAGATAATGCAAACCAGCTATCTGTTGTTGTATCAAATTACTTATCTAGGCAATAGTCCCCTGCTTTTATTTATTTTATTTATTTCAAACCCACAATGGAGAATACAGCTTCTCTTGTGAAAGGAATTTGTGATTTAAAAAAGTTTCTAAGCCCAATAATAATAATAATAATAATAAAGACATTTAAAATGACACGCCTCTGTGTGCCTTTTGATCATATCCTTAGAATCTGTAAATGGTCTCCATAACATTTTTGTGACATGACAAACTGACCTCAACTCTCCTGCCTACAATATATTTGTGTATGATTGTAAGTGCCAAGGGAAAGAGTGGGAGATGGAGAAAGGGAAAGGGAGAGCATGCAGGATGAACCAGGTGAGGAAACAACAACAATAAATTGACATATAGTGAATAGTGGCAAGCAAAACAGTAACTACTCATACTCCTATACTAACTTATTGGCATTAAGTAGCCTATATTACATTTACTTTTTGTAACATTATTTTACACCACATTTTTTCATAATAAAGTAAAACAACAGGGAGAGTCCATAAGGGATGAGAGGGAATTACATTTTGTTGTCCAAGTACCTGTTACTTTGTTCAATGACAATAAAGTTGAATCTAATCTAACCAATCTGATGACTGTTGATACAAAAGGAGGCACATGGAGTTAACGGTCAGGAAAAGCAGCTGAGTGAAGAAGGTTTTGTTTTTGTTACAGGGGTCTGTCTGTGTGAACTCTCACAATTAAGCTGGTGCTCTGAAAAGGTCAATAAAAAAAAAAAAAAAGAAACAAAAAATCTGGATTTTGGAGTTAAGTTGAACCAATGTTAAAATGATAAAGTTATTTTTCAATAGACATATTTTTTGTTTTTGTGTGAAAAGAGGGTGGGTGGTGGCAGTGGGGCTCATTGGGTGCTCAGCACCCCTAAAGCTCTGACCCTAGAATCGCCCCTGGTGTGGGGGATGTTTTCTTGGCACACTTTAGGCCCCTTAGTGCCAATTGGGCATCGTTTAAATGCCACGGCCTACCTGAGCATTGTTTCTGATCATGTCCATCCCTTTATGGCCACCATGTACCCATCCTCTGATGGCTACTTCCAGCAGGATAATGCACCATGTCACAAAGCTCGAATCATTTCAAATTGGTTTCTTGAACATGACAATGAGTTCACTGTACTAAAATGGCCCCCACAGTCACCAGATCTCAACCCAATAGAGCATCTTTGGGATGTGGTGGAACGGGAGCTTCGTGCCCTGGATGTGCATCCCACAAATCTCCATCAACTGCAAGATGCTATCCTATCAATATGGGCCAACATTTCTAAAGAATGCTTTCAGCACCTTGTTGAATCAATGCCACGTAGAATTAAGGCAGTTCTGAAGGCGAAAGGGGGTCAAACGCAGTGTTAGCATGGTGTTCCTAATAATCCTTTAGGTGAGTGTATAAGAAGATATGAAGAACCACGCCCTGGGTGTAAGTGCTGGCTAACCTCTCCCCAAAGGGTGACCCTCTACGTTGCGCAAAGTATCTGGGTTGAAGACATCTACACTACAAGCAAGAACTCTTAAAATTATGATGAATATTTTGTTTGATACACTCTACATAACTGTGACAACCAAAAACAAGACCAAACCAGGAGCATGCACATGCTTAAATATGTGACTATAAAGTCACAGAGGAGGGAATATGTAGTATATTTTTATCAAGTTAATCAGGAGTAATCAATGAAAACATTGTTGATTTGTACCACATTTATGTCTGACGGGCAAACATGCAGTTTACTGTGTGTAAAACATATGTGTGACTATTTGACGGTGTGTGCAGAAACATAAATAGCATTACTTGGGGGGGGCTCTCATGACTGCTGGGAGAATTGATCTCTTCCAAAGGTGGTTCTGTTACTTCTTAATATGGTCAAGACCAGAGTCAATGAAGAGCATGATAGATAATGCATGTAACCCCACCTTGTTTGAGGAGATGTATTTAAGTAAAACCAAACCAGATTTGTGCAGTTGTTGTTACTGTGGTTTCACTGTAGGCAACTCGGCTTTATTGTGTGATAATAAAGTCTATTCTTCTGAAATCAAAACCCCAAATATGCTGAGTGATTTTTCACAAAATTGGCACAAGAAACTACTACAGTACCAGGTCTATCCACAGTGGAAAACCCCCAAAAAGCGAGCAGAGTCAAGTTGAGCTGTACCGTGAAAAGCCCCATAAGTGAGAATTTAACAAATTGAAAGAAGTAGTCCCCACATAGGTTGCATATTCATTGCAATGGACATTAAATCTCTTAAACTCTCAGCCTCCACAGTATTAATCAGCTGGCAGATTCTGGCTATTCGCTTTGCTACAGCAATCGTAAAGACGCGTTCATGATTTGAGTTAGGGCGTCAAGTGGCACTTTGTTCTCCACATAAAAAGTGGTGCAGACAACCTCTCATTCTGCATTTTCATGATAGTTTCGTGAAGTTTAAGACTTAAACTTTTTCTGTGGTAATTCACATTTCAACTTACAGAGGCTGCAAAGTACTTGCTTTCTGTCACAAGTCTTGCTTTGTACATACAAATAGCATTAAGAGATTATTTAACTTTGCTGTTGTGTGTGTGTCAGTGTAATGACCCAGGGATACCGCTTTCAACTATTTAATCGCATTCATTAATGTGTTAATTTTGACAGCTCTAAATTTAATTCATAACATTTTACAGTACTTAGTATAAAGGAATAATTTGTGAAATATTTTCATTTTTACCCTCATCCAACTTTTTCTCTCTTGCAGTGAATATGTCAGTGCTAACAAAGGCATGCAGCAGCCACTATGAATATGCCATAGAGGAATTCTGCATGGACAAGTTTAAGCTGGATATGGAGGTTCTCGATCAGCATCAATGGTGCAGCTGGGAGGACACAGTGGAGTGAGTGCTAAATATATGTTACTTTTAGCCTTTAGCCTACCAAAAATTATGACACATTCCAAGAGTGTTAATTAGTGTCCTCTGACTTTACAACAAGTGTAGCTTCAGGTTTGCTGACCACATTACACTTTGCTGGGTTCTTTCCGAATTGTTACAAAATTTCAAAACTAGTAACGATGGCTAGGGATGAAAACCTGAAAAGTATTGAGATAAACAAGTTTACTTTTTCATTACAATTAATTTGTATAGTTCTTTTCACAATACATATTGTTCCGAACAGTGGTGGATTTAGTCGCCGCCTTAGGCATCTTGCGGGGGGACATTGGCTGGAGTTCAGTGCACCCACTCTGTGTCTTGCCTAAGATGTTGTAACTGTGGTATTAACAAAATAATTAATGAAGGAACAGTGCATTATTGACAATTAATTCACACCCAAGTTTTAACGGTCACTCCACTTTACACCGTGGACCCATTACCATCTCAGGTGTGCATACATTTTCAATACATCATGTGCATTACTTACATAACAAATAAGTTCTGATTATAATGAAAAATAATAATTCATAATTCCTGTGCATGGTTTAGGAAAGAAATTGCTTACACAATATTTTGAGGTGCTGTGTGCACAAATAAATTGTTTCAGAGCATATTTAAATGTTTCCTGCCATGTTAAAAGACACTTTAGAGTGACCCCAAAATGGACTATAAATGTTCCAAGCCAATTTCACTACTTCCCCTACACATTTCCCACAGATGATCACAGTCACTTTGGTTCAGCACTCTTTTAACAACTTTTTTCAGTGTAAAACCACCTTGCAGCTAACACACATGTATGTATATTTGAACACTTTGTGGCAAGGTCAGAAAAGGGTAGAGTTGTCTCTGTAAGTGAGAAGACTGACGGAGGTTCCCATCTTATCATGTATATCAGAGGGATTAAGTGCACCACGTGGCACAGCTCCAAGCATGCACCGTTCCTGGGACTGCTTCCATATGCCCAGCTGTTTGTGACACAATGGAGGAGGTTATTCGTGGTGTCCAGGAAAACATGATATGGAAGTAGTTTCACTTTCCCACCATGTTAACAAGAAGAACTGTTTTGCCTTTACTTCTGTGCCTGTGACAACTGGCCTAAAATGAACTTCTTCACTCTGACTAAAGAGACAGTTCAGAAAAGTGACACTGATGTCCAAGCTGTCCGATTGGGCCAGCAAGGTCTACCAGTCCCTGTCATCAACACTCCAGTCATTGTTTATCCCCTGTGACTCAACCCGTGTCATTCTTTTGTGGTTCTTGCCAAGGTGCAAATTGCTGACAGTGCACTACAGTACTGGAAATTATTGCAGTTGTTTTACACCAGTCAATAAATAATAATAATAACATTATATATAATAATACAGTCTAAATAATAATTTAATAATTATTATATATTATAAATAGTGCTGTTAGTCAATTAAAATGTGTTATCATGATTAATCAAATAATGTTTCGTAGGTAATTGCATTTTATCACAGATTATTTGAAAGTGCTGAAATCTAACTCTAAATTTATTTATTTTCCTGTCAAAAGGCATTTATTTTCTTCTTAGGAAAGAAAACAAAACAATATGTAACAATTAGGGCTGTCAATCGATTAAATTTTTTAATCGAATTAATTACATGGTGTCCCGATTAATTAATCGCGATTAATCGCATATACAAATATAAAGCCCCTCATATAACAATAATTCAATACATAATTATGAAATAATTATTCATAGTTATCTTTAAATATAAAAATATATATATATATATATATATATATATATATATATATATATATATATATATATATATATATATATATATAAATATATATAAAATAAAAAAATATTCAGATAATTAAAATGCATTACATTCTTGTAGCAGAAGAGTTCATCATTGATAAAACAATATAAAAGTAGCTTTAGAATACAATACATTGTTTATTACCATATTATTGAACATAATTCAATCATTGGCATACAGTTCACAGCAATCCATTTCACAAGTAAATTTGTCAATCAGTTGGAGATTTATTATGAGGGTTTGTTTAAGAACCGTCAATGTACACCTGCGTCAGACCATTTCTTTATTTTTTAGAAACAAGCCAGGGGTATACATAGGGTGACCACCTGGCTATTGCTCTGTTGCAGGTCAGCAGACCTGATTTTGCAGGACAAGTGGGAGAGATAACGTAATATTATTGTACTAGGTGAATAAATATTGATTTTATATTAGATGTATTTTTGCAGTGATGTTAAACGTTAATGAAGGCGCTGTGAACGTCACTCAGTTTGGCATAAGGTCTACGATACAAACTAATTTTAACAGCTCAGACCTACTCAATGTAAATATAATGAAGTGAAAATAATAATCTAATCGTTAAAAAGCACATTTCCAAATAAGCACATCAATTCCATTATTAAAGACTAGAACGATTAAATGCGATCTTACCAGATTTAGTGCATCGTGAATTTATTTTTTTTGTCTGATCTGGCTGCTTCGAGTAGGGCCTTCTCATTCATTATGACTGTACAACTCCTGGCAGGTGTAGGTGTTCACTTTCACCAGGAGTTCACTTTTGATGAGGTCCACAGATGCTCAGTTCCTTGTCTCTGTCCACGCAGCGGTCATCAGTGAAAACACCCTATCCACGAACGCGTTGCTGACAGCTCAAAGCCAAAGATATCAGAGCTGTCATGTTTGGGGCACTGTCCGTGAAACTTCGGTGGCATACCCCTGCACTCTCCTTTTTTAGGGTCACCTGTAACTGGTTTTAACCATGTATATATTGTCTCCAATTCTTTATTAAACGAACAAAGACATTTTTTCTTTTCGGGAGCTCCAGATAGACCCATTTTTCTGTTGCAGTTTTCCAGTGTTTTCCCGCTCTGGCAAGAAAAAAAGGCTGCGCTGCGGATGTTCAGTGTTTTCTTATTAACTTTTTTTTTTATAATGATTTTGTAATTAAAGGATGATTAAATTAAATTATGCCGAAATAATAATAATAAAGATAAAAAATTATACATACAAAATTAAAATGCGGGACACTTGCAGGACTTGCAGGACATGGGACAAAGCAAAATGCGGAGACAGGTGGTCACCCTACAATACGACCTGCGTCAGACATGCTTGTGTTGCGTCTCGGGTGTGTTGCGTCATAAAAATAAAACGTTTAGGTCACTGTGTCAAGTTAAATATAGTTTAATACTCAATCTTTAAACACATATTGAGATCCCTTAGTTCGAATTTGATCCCTTAGTAACGCATATCTGTGTTGTTTCTTCACTGTATAAACTGTGTGTTGCTCACACAGCTGACATTTCACTTACTGCCCTCTGGAGTATACAGGTGGTACTGCGATTAAATGCATTAATTATTTTAATGCGTTATTTTTTGTATAATTAATTGCGCGTTATTAACGCGTTAACTCGACAGCCCTAGTAACAATAAAATGCTTTATTAACATTTTTCAAACAAAGCCTTCCACAGTATAAAATGGAAATGCACTAAAATAGCACCAATTTAAGTAACATTATATACTTTCCAAAATCTAAGTGGGAGTTTGACAAATTTAAATAACTAGTCACCACATAGGTTGCATATTCATTGCAATGGGCATTAAATCTCTTAAACTCTCATCCTCCACAATATTAATCAGCCAGCAGACCATGGCTATCTGCTTTGTTTCAGCAATTGTGAAGCCGCATTCATGATTCACGTCAGGGCTACTGCACCATCATCAAATTCACTTTGAACTCCAGATGAAAAGCGCTTATAGACAAAAACGTCTCATTCTACGTTTTGGTAATTCGCTGTGCTTCTGTGGTAATTAAAATGTTACCGCAGGCTGAAAAAGTTCTTGATTTCTTTCACAAGTTCCATCTAGGCTTGATTTGTTTAACAAATAGTGTTAAGAGCTCCTTTCCCCATGACTTTATCACTGACGCTGAACAAAGTCTTTCTAGCAAGTATTGGCCACTGGTGGCCATCTTTGGAACGCTCTCTGAAAGTAAATTCCAGTTATAAAAGTGCAGCTCCTATCCAGCTACTTGAATTGAAGAACACCAATATTTAAAAAATGGTTGGTCAAGATTACCATCGAAGAACATATTTCAAATCAGCGGTAAAATCTGACAACACTAATCTGAAAGCTATGCATGTTCAGAAGTAGATTGACATGCGATGTCTGTATCAAAACGATGATTGGCTCTTTTACATTAAGGCGGCACTTCCTTTCTACATCTGTTGACCGTTCTAATTTCTCCCATTCATTTAAATAGAAATGGCCTGTCTATGCTAAATAGTCTCTGGCCTAAATCACAACTGTGTGTGTAATGACCCCAGGTGGACACATTGCAAAGGTTCCACACTACCAACCAAACTTTAAGCTGTTATTATGGTAAATTAATTAATTGTGATTAAGAACATTTTACGCAATAAACTTATTATAATTTCATTTATTAACATCTATTAAGCTCTAAGTATAAATAAATAAAAGAAATACTACAAATTAAATATTGAAAATATTTAAGAGATTATAAGTCTGACAATGGCAGTTTTATTAAGGTGTTGAATTTGTTACAAAATTGCTGCTTTGATGCTGTAGGGGTTGTGCCTAAAAGGTGATGAATTTAGAGATGCAACTTCATGGAGAGGGTTTTACTATGTTAACAGTCAAACATTTACTTTTAGCAAGCCTGCTAAAGCATCTGTTACCATGCTAAAATATAAAGGCACTGCTGCTAAAATATAAAGCTTAAAAAACAAAGAAAAATTATCTAGATTAAATCAAGTCTTTTTCACTAACATCCATACTAGAATGTGGTTTAGAGTGACCTACTCAGGGGGAGAGATTATTATAGGGAAATCCAGACATCCAGAATTGTAAATGAATCCTCCAGTTGTTGTTACACTGAGCCTTAATTTCTAAAACAAAATTATTATTCATAACGCCTGCTTGCCTAATTATGTCACCTTTATTAAAAGCCTGGCTTGTTGTTGCTTTGTGCAATTCCCTTTTGACAGTGAGTCATAGATTCTGCTAACCATGTTTAACAGTTGGTAGTAATAAACAGCAATGACCTTGACCTGTGGCATTTCATTTTGTGCTTCCTCTTATTATAAGTGTTATTGCCAGAGTGAGAACTAAAGCCTGAATTTTTTTTTTCGTTGTGATTCATTTTTCAATTTGCGCCTGTTTAAATTACACAAACAGACATGAATAAGATGGTTTTAACATACCGGGTACAATGATTAAATTCATGAAAAGAAGCCTGTTATGTCATGGTATGGCAGTAAGTGAACAATATTATGGCCATGCTGTCAATGCTGTACTTTTTAAATGATTGGAGGGCTCAGAATCTTGATTTGTCAGCCTTCCTGTTCCTAAGGAAATTGTATTGCTCAAATGTAGCTTCTTTCATAGCCAAGGAGATTTAATGCATTTTTAGAAAATTATTAACTTTGTCTCAGATGTTTCAGATGTATAGTTTAGCAACTGTGCAAACATTTATTTATTTTTTGTTCTGTAAAGCACATGGCTCATGAGTAGATTCTTTAGGTAAGGAAAAGCATCCCTGATCTGGGCGCAGGTTCAAGTCTGCCATCTCACCCGTGAAAAAAGTGCTCATTAAAGTATGTATAGCCTCCTTCTGCCCTCCATGAGGTCATCTAACTCTGTTACTCAATAATGCACAAAGCACTGTCTAGGGACAGCCACATGTCTTGGATCAGGTCTGAGCAATATGGTAGAACAACACATGGTCTCCAGTGAGTCTCAAAATAGTGAGGTAAGACTTATTGAGCTCTGAGGGCAGTCAAGTGCAGGTAATTAAGGTTATATACAAATTATCAGAGGAGGCGAACATTATTGCATCTCAGCAAATAGTCTCACTTGGTCAATGGAGCTTTAAACCTTCAGAGAGAACTGCAATCTATAAAACCACCCTTCTGCCATGCCAGGGGTCATTCCTGTATGTGTTGGTGTGCTCATTAAGCCTCTTTGAAAGCACAGAGATGATGCTAAATATATTTGTAAAATACAAAGCAGCAGCGATAAGATTTTAGGCAGGTGTTTATTTATACAACTTCTGCTTGTCAGAGTTATTCAATTAAGGAACAGATGTTAAAACCTCATTCTTGATTGTTGTGCTACTGATTTAACAAGCATATAACAGTTCCCACAGGTTTAATAAAGTGCAAACTCTGGATCAAAGTAGAGACATAATCTCAGCTTCTGTAGATACAGGTGAAACTCGAAAAATTTGAATATCGTGCAAAAGTTCATTAATTTCAGTAATTCAACTTAAAAGGTGAAACTAATATATTATATAGACTCATTACAAGCAAAGTAAGATATTTCAAGCCTTTATTTGATATAATTTTGATGATTATGGCTTACAGCTTATGAAAACCCCAAATTCAGAATCTCGGAAAATTAGAATATTACATGAAATCAATAAAAAAAAAGGATTTTAAATACAGAAATGTCGGCCCTCTGAAAAGTATAATCATGCATATGTACTCGGTACTTGGTTTGGGCCCCTTTTGCATTAATTACTGCCTCATTGCGGCGTGGCATGGATGCTATCAGCCTGTGGCACTGCTGAGGTGTTATGGAAGACCAAGATGCTTCAATAGCGGCCTTCAGCTCTTCTGCATTGTTTGGTCTCATGCCTCTCATCTTTCTCTTGGCAATGCCCCATAGATTCTCTATGGGGTTCAGGTCAGGCGAGTTTGCTGGCCAATCAAGCACAGTAATACCATGGTCATTGAACCAGGTTTTGGTACTTTTGGCAGTGTGGGCAGGTGCCAAGTCCTGCTGGAAAATGAAGTCAGCATCTCCATAAAGCTTGTCTGCTGAAGGAAGCATGAAGTGCTCTAAAATGTCCCGGTAGATGGCTGCGTTGACTCTGGACTTAATAAAGCACAGTGGACCAACACCAGCCGATGACATGGCTCCCCAAACCAACACAGACTGTGGAAACTTCACACTGGACTTCAAGCATCTTGGATTGTATGCCTCTCCATTCTTCCTCCAGACTCTGGGACCTTGGTTTCCAAATGAGATGCAAAATTTGCTCTCATCAGAAAAGAGGACTTTGGACCACTGAGCAACAGACCAGTTCTTTTTTTCTTTAGCCCAGGTAAGACGTTTGACATTTGAAGCCCATGTCCAGGACCCGTCTGTGTGTGGTGGCTCTTGATGCAGTAACTCCAGCCTCAGTCCACTCCTTGTGAAGCTCCCCACACATTTGAATGGCCTTTTCCTGACAATCCTCTCCAGGCTACGGTCATCCCTGCTGCTTGTGCACCTTTTTCTTCCACACTTTTCCCTTCCACTTAACTTTCTATTAATGTGCTTTGATACAGCACTTTGAGAACATCCACCTTCTTTTGCAATTACATTTTGAGGCTTTCCCTCCTTGTGGAGGGTGTCAATGATGGTTTTCTGCACAACTGTCAGGTCAGCAGTCTTCCCCATGATTGTGAATTCAACTGAACCAGACTGAGAGACCATTTAAAGGCTCAGGAACCCTTTGCAGGTGTTTAGCTGATTAGAGTGTGACACTTTGAGCCTACAATACTGAACCTTTTCACAATATTCTAATTTTCTGAGATTCTGAATTTGGGGTTTTCATAAGCTGTAAGCCATAATCATCAAAATTATATCAAATAAAGGCTTGAAATATCTTACTTTGCTTGTAATGAGTCTATATAATATATTAGTTTCACCTTTTAAGTTGAATTACTGAAATTAATGAACTTTTGCACGATATTCTAATTTTTCGAGTTTCACCTGTACTGTTGTGGTTTCTGGTCTAGGCCATTACTTTTAAAGGAATAGTTCTGTCATCATTTGTTATTCCTAACCCATATGACTTTCCTCCATGGAACACTAAAGGAGATGTTTTGCAGAATGTCCACAGTGCTATTTTCCATATAACAAAGGCAGATAATGACCACTGTTTGTCATGCTCCAAAAAGGATGAAAAAGCCCCATGAAGTACCATAAAAGTGTGCACTATTGTTACGCTGGGAAGGAGTCAAGAGAGCTGGATCTAAGTGCAGCTTTAGATTGTTTTATTTTTTTAAATCTCTTTATTGAGTTTTTCCAGGACAAGCACGATATACATTACAGCAGCACCCCATGGACTACGAGGTGGCAATACAAGAAATGTCCAGATAAGAAAGCAAACATTACAGAACCAGTAATAAAACCATAAAGGAGTAGTTAAATTGCAACAGGAAGACCCCCCCCCCCCCCTTTTAGATGTACCCATATATACATGCATAGCCACATACCAGCGTACATACCCACGTACACACACACACGATATATAAACATGTACATACATACATCCACATACACGTACACCCGTACACTCACATACATGCATACACAAACACACTTAAAACTAATGGATGTTATACTGGGCTTGAGAGAGAAGGGCAGAAAAGTGTATAAATAATTTTTTTTAAATAAAAATAACTTTTAAAAAACTGAACAAACATGGCAACAACAGTGATTCAGGACAAAGAGAAAAAGTGGCGATATACTATGGGCAACAACTTGATATGACTAGTCAGGCACCTGAGGTGTGTAAATCAATTCACGACTGCTGGGTTATCGACCATTTGTCAAGAAGCGGTTTTCATACTTTTAGAAAAACCCTCTCTTGACTGGCAAGCTTATATCGAAGGTCTTCCATGTGGATTACATTGCCAAGTTCTCTTAACCATTGGTGAAATGTGGGGATAGATTCAGATTTCCATTGTTGTAAAATGAGGCGTTTCGCTAGCAATGTACAAAGTGAGATGGCCTGGACAATGTGGTTATCCAGTACGGAAGTCACGGATAGGCCGAACAGGGCGAGAAATTGATTTGGTAAAATAGGTTTGTCATGAGCCATTTCAGCTTCCAATTCTTCTTCCCAAGCCTTCTTTATTTTAGTATCAGATAGGGTTACATTGTCGTGGAATATCGCGATGAATCTCTCTAAGTTGTAAGAAAAGTCTCGGAGTCTTGAGTTCCAGATGCCAAAATTGTAGTTTATTGAACACCAACAAACATGAGACCGGCCAGCTGTCCGTTCTGACTGTCTTAGTCCAAAACCTCCTCTTCTATACAGTTTGTTATCTGGCATTACCTCATTTCTGTGCCCCTTTGTTATTTTTGTAACCAATGGATACTATTTGCCACCATTATCTCACAGAGCCTTTTGATATCTTTTTACTGGTAGAAACTTGGCTTTAGTCTATCTTCAAGGTCCTTAGTCTCATTATTTTGTTACAGCTGGGTGCTCTTTGTGGCCTCTGCAGCATCAACACTTTTAGTAACCTCATATGCTCTCTCCTGGGTCACACAAAGGCCAGGAAACTCATATAAGTATTTTGATATATAAGAAACATACTAGAATACTGAAAAATATACTATAACATGTGCTAACAAGAGTGAGTATATAAACGAGATTGACCCACTGCTGTTAGCGTTGTGACGGATAAGGCACGTGAGTATGGTGTTTGTAGGTTTGTTCTCGTAGCCCGGGAGATGGGTTCTAACATAATTCCTTATTTGGAGGTATCTGAAAAAATGTGATGCTGGTAGGGAATGAGACTGTTGCAGTTGGTGGAAAGATGCTAATTTTCCTCCAATATATAGGTCACCAATTGTGACTATGTTTTTATCTATCCAGGCAGAAAAAGTTGGATCATTTAAACCCAGAGAAAAGGCATGGTTTCTGCCAATAGGGCTATCTAGGTAGACTTTGGGCAACTTGAGGAAGATTTGGATCTGCCTCCATATTCGGAGAGAGTTCAGAACAACCAGGCTGGTTATGTTAGTCAGGATTTTAACTTTGTCGGGATTGTTCAAAAGCGCTAAGAGGGATGTAGGTCCACATGCTTCCCGTTCCATCTGGAGCCATTAATAAAGTGGAGTCTGGTGATAGGCATTGGCGAATTTGCTGCCCAGTAATAAAGGTGAAATTGAGGAAGACCCAAACCACCCCCAGCCTTATTTTTACATAAGTGATTTTTTGAAATTCTGGCCTTTTTATTGCTCCAGACAAATGATGCGATAGTGGAATCCAATTTCTTGAAGTAATATACTGGTATATAAACCGGTAGGCACTGAAAAATGTAGAGCAATCTGGGGAGGGTCACCATTTTTATTGCATTAACACGACCTATTAAAGAAATTGGTAAAGTATTCCAGAAGTCAATGTTGTGACGCAGCTGCTGAGTTTTAGTATCCCAGTTGGACTTTAACAGATTTCTGTATTTTCGTGTCGCAATAATACCTAAGCATTTCATTTGATCATCCACATTCTTAAAGGGCATTGTACGTAAGAATTCAAGATCTGTCTCATCTGATATTGGAAGCAATTTTCTTTTCTCCCAATTAATGGTGTATCCCGACAAGTTACCAAATTCTGTAATTATATGTAAAAGGGTGGGGAGCGTTATTCTGGGGTGCGATATGTATAATGTTATGTCGTCCGCGAAAATGATAGGTAGTGGTCTTTGCCATGGAGTTGGATAGGCTTATAATTCGGGTTTTCCCTAATTAGACAGGCAAGCACTTCAATGCACAGATTGAATAGGTGTGGAGAGCAAGAACAGCCTTTCCTGACACCCCTTTGCAAATAAAACGGCTGCGATATTTCCCCATTGGTGACAATGGAGGCTTGGGATTGACAGTAGATGATGGTAATCCAGAGTTTCCAAAGCCGAAGTGGTTTAGTGTAGATAACATAAACTGCCATTCTATATGGTCAGATGCCTTCTCTGCGTCTAAGGCAGCGGTTCTCAAAGTGTGGGGCGCGCCCCACTGGTGGGGAATAGAGACGTGACAGGTGGGGCGCGCCAAACGGGGGGAAATTTTCCTTTTTATGCATTTCTGTCTTTATTCGTTCATGGCGAGTCCGCATCGTCAACTTCATCTTTACAGTGACACATAAAACACCAGTTTATTAATAAACAATTAAATGTCTCCTTGCTATTTTTGTTTCACATTCATAATCATTACTTTTGCCGGTTCTTTGTGGCAAGCTTTATGCCTGCTGTAGGGTATGCAGGTCAGGTTTGGGGAAATGTATAATTAATTTCAATGATCGTAATCAATGATTAATCAGACGATTTGACCCGGATACCCATACACATTGTAAAAACGCCCCAAAAAGGGCTTATATAGTCCAGGAGTCTGCTTCAAATATATATAGATAATTAAAAACCACGAATTATAATTAATTAGGAATAAACATTATATGCAGACAGGCTATATTAATTTAATTAGACCCTCAATGGAATTGACCCGTAGGCTACCGCAACCAGTCAGTTCGTCCAGCGAACAGCTTTGCTAAATATTTCTGATCAATTCCCTTGAAGGTTTATTCTTAGTTATAAGCCTACTCATCAAAGCACGTTAACTTACTTTGATAATATCAGCTCGTAGCTTAAAATCGCACATTAAAGAGGCTTTGTTTTATGATCAACACACACAGACAATCAAGCATATAATTGGGTTTAATACAAGGAACTAGAATATATCACTACACTTGACAAACAGACACTTAACATGTAACATAAAATAAACATAAAGTAAACATAAAATAAACAGAGTAGAAGCAATAAGGAAAATAAAGAGATTATTAAGGATAGCAACTTATTACAACAATTAACCCTTTGAAGCCAGCAAGGAAATTACACACTCTAACGCGTTTGAATTTCAGGTGAAATAATACTTGCATAAAGGAACTCTGTGTGTCGCTGAGCAAGTCTGCACGTATGTCGGGTCCTCGTGGCGTCCTTTGAGACGGAGGATTTCGGTTCGGTGTTTCCAGAGCGTGGAGTTGAAACTCACTTGTTGAGAGAGAGTTGAAGGGTTGTTCCGAGAAGTTGCAATGTTCAGCAGAAGAGAAGAGAAAAATGTAAGATGGCTTGAAGAGATCCGGGAGAAGTCCAAGGGAGGTCCGGAAGTGAAGGGGGGAAGTTGGGAGCAGACAAGAAGACGAGAAGATAAGAGTTGAAGTGTTCAGCAGAAGAGGGTTGAAGTAAGAGTTGAAAAGGAAGAGGATAAGAGAAGAGAGAAGAACTAAGCTGTAAGAAGATGAGGGAAGTAAGAGAGCGAAGGTCCGTTGTTGGTGCAATTTATGCCCTTAGAAAACGTGTCCCACCTCTCATTGGCTCGACCAATGAGAAGGGTTTGGGTTCCAGGCGGGAATTTGGTTTATTGCTCTTTTGTTCTCACATTTCTCATTGCATGTGCAAGAAAGAAAACTAGGAAATATACTTGTAATACTAATATGTTGTTGTTATCGACATATCATGTACACAGTCATTTCAATCTTCGAAATACCAAGTTATAGAGACCAAATATGCCACACATATGATTTCGGGTAACCATGGTATGCAAAGTCTGAAACATTAACCCATTAGAGTTTGCAAGAAACATAGACCAAACAACATTTAGGAATATTATGAGATGGAACATAAGATACATGTCAATATTTTTATCACATGGATTATATATATATATATATATATATATATATATATATATATATATATATATATATATATATATATATATATATATATAGGATTAAAAGGGGTCATTTCTCCTTCTCAGTACGAATTTGGTGAGAATCAGCCCTGACTGAGCCTTCCTTTGGGGGTCGTAAAATTCTCCTTCCTTTGGGCAGGAGAATGATTCCTTTGTCCCGTCAGGCTCATTTGCATGTTTATGGCTGTGTTTATGACGGTAAGAGATTTTGGGCTGAATGACTCAAAAGATGGTAAACATAGCCGAAATACCATTCTAAGGTGACCTTATATTTATTTTCGGCTAGGACAAATCGTAAGGTTTAATTTGATACCAAGAAAGATGTACTTGGTTCACTTAGACGTGGATATACACTGTTAGGCTATTAAATATAAGATCACCTTATTAACTATAATAGGTTTTACTACACTACTAAACTAATTTCAACTAGTTTTGATAGTCAAATAAACACACAGGGATTAAAACATATTTCATTAGACATACATTTCTAAGTTTAAAACTGAAAAACACACACACCCACATTTTTACGTTCAAGATCTCACATGGTAAAGCACGCGGTGTGAGGCGAGTCATATGGGAAAGGGGGGGGCTTAGCAGTCACGAGGATTTCCTGTCAATAGTTCCTTGTCTCTTTGTCAATACATTTATTGTGCTCGTGGAGTTGGAACAGTAATTTCTTGTTTTCATGGACCTGCTGAGTTAATTATTATCCTTCATTGATTCCTCCAGACGCTACAGTCCCCCTTTTTGCCAGGTGATGTCCCTGTTGGAGACATCATCGGGCGACAATCATCACAATGGCGGATGGCAGGTGAATCATGAGGGTTTTGTAGCAGGTGGTTATTCGGACGGAGGGTTCAATTCGATGAGGTTCAAAGTGGTCTCTGTCATGGTCCCCTCTTTCCGGGGGTTTCGTCAGAAACCTACAGACATGGCTTTCGTGAGCTTGACTGTGGATGGTTTGCATCTCGTTGAGCCTCCTGTACAGGAGGAAGGCTAGGCCTAGTCTCAGGAGGTGGCTGATTCCCATAGAGATACACAATGCAGTGTCCGCTGCGGTCCAGGCTCGGACAACAGGTGAGGTGGTCAAGATGGGCATTCGAGACAAGGCTTGGAGGGCTGTGTCACTAGGAGCAATGTCAATTAACTGGGAGCCCCCTCTTTCGATCCATAGTTCAAGTTCTGGATCTAGGGTGAGGTTTTGATTCTGGAAAAAGATGGGATTTCCAGTTCTGTTTCGTATTCTTTGCCTGGGAGATGGTATAGTGCCAGGTCATCGAGGTGGAGGATGGCACCTTTCGGGACTTGAGTCCACATGCTCTGGTTGGGCAAGGTGAGACGGGTGGCGGTGTCATGCTGGTTGTAGGTGAGTGTAGCTGTGCGCACAGTAGTGTTAACGAGCCACCTGTCGCCTACGATCTCTGCTTGGGTCTCGGTGACTTGAGTGCGAGGCTT
This sequence comes from Xyrauchen texanus, assembly GCF_025860055.1. NCBI lineage: Eukaryota > Metazoa > Chordata > Actinopteri > Cypriniformes > Catostomidae > Xyrauchen > Xyrauchen texanus. Next base: position 24,645,386 of record NC_068289.1, read on the forward strand.
GTCATCGGCGGGGCAGTGGGTATCGCTGCCCAGGTGTTGCAGCCCACAGATTCCGTCAGTGTTGTCTCTGAGGAAGGGTTTACTGGGGCAGAGGTAGTGAATGTCTTTGGTCAACGTGCACATGTGCAGTTTTGGGGCCAGGTACAGCCGTGGGTTGCTGTTGTGGTAGGCCACCACGTCTGGGGTGTGGATCTTGATGTGTGTGTTACTTTTCCAAAACCCGATGTTGACAATGTCCTTGAGCCGGTAGATTTGTCTTGACTCTATGATGGGTAGGTTCAGGAGAAAACCCACTTCCCTCTGCTCTAGGTCGACGTAGAGTGGGATGGCGCTACCCAGAGAGTAGGCAAGGTGTTGTTGCAATGGGTCAGTTGTTGTGGTGATGGCGGAAGCCAGCACGGTTTGTACAAGGCTTAAGAGTATCAGGTATGGTGGAATGCTACCCATGGCTAGGCTGTAAATGGAGGAGCTCAATTCGCGCAGCATGTCTGTCATCAGGGCTGTGACCAGCTGCGTTTGAGCAAAGTCGTTCACAGTTCCTCTCAAGGTCTTGCCGATGGTCTGCAGGGATGCACTTTGCGTGGTGAGTTGCTCTTTTAGCTGTGGTATCTCAGTCTGAATTTCGGCCGTAAAGTGAATGCCTCTGTCTGAGTTGACTCTCAGGGGCAGTCCGAACCTGGAGAAGATGTAGTTCATCAGGAGGTATGCCATGGTCTGGGCAGTGTCGTTGGGTGCTGGAAGACACTCTACCCACTTTGTGAACTGGCACACAACTGTGAGGAAGTATTTGTTGCCCCTCGTCGACCTGGGCAGAGGTCCTACCCAGTCGATTTGGAGGTCTGACCATGGGAATGTGACTCTCCTGCGTTGCAGTGGAGCTCTGTGGTTTGGGTTTGCCGGTTGAAACTGGCAGCAAACCCGGCATTCTCTGACATATTCTGTCACATGTTCCTGCATGTGGGGCCAGTATGCCACTTGCTTCAGTGTCTCATAAGTGGCTCTGGTGCCGTGGTGCCCGGCACATGGTGCGTTGTGGGCATAACTTAGCATGACCCCCCTTAGGCACTGTGGCACCATAAGCCGTGGCGCTGTGATGTCATCAGGTGCATACCACAAGATGTTGTGTATCACACGCAGCATGTGCTTTATGTCATGTAGTCGTCTGAGGCACGGGTTGTCAGTGAGGTCAGACGGCGGTAGAGGGTGGTTGGTGGGGTCAGAGAGGTGGTTTAGGAAAGTCTTTATGGATGTGTCAGAGGCTTGCATGTCCGCTATGTCGTTGTTTGACATCTGCGGAGCCAGCGTTAGAGGCTGTGAGGGTGGTACTGTTGCAGGAAAAGCTGTTTGGAGACTGTGTATACTACAAGGTGTTGGTCCTTTGTCAGTTCTGTTCTGCATCTCTGGTCTTTGTCCACTGGCATGACTGAAGTTACGGAGATGATCTTGAAGGGGGTTGTGAACACGGTGTTTTCTGGGTGTCCTTCGGGTATCATTGAAGCTGGGATAGCCCAATGATTGGTAATGTTAGTTCAAAGTCATGAAAGTCGTGGCTCACTAGCCATCCTGCCCGGTAGGCTTTTGGAATTGTGATGTCCATTGCCATGCAGTTGTTGAAGAAGATGTAAACAGCACGGGATGACACTTCAGTGAGGGGCGTGGCTTCCAGCGTGAGTCCAAGTTCAACGCATTCGGGTGAAGGTTGAAAGAAACCCAGTGTGTGGTTTAGGGTTTGACCACAGCGCATGTTGTGCCGAACAGCACCCCCTTTGGTGTATGCTGGAACTACAGTTTCCTGTTCGTTGACCAAGGTGCAGACCTCTGGAATGGTCTGGCCTGACCGGAGGTTAGCAGTATTGGTTGGAATCACAGGAGGCTGTAAAGTCAGTGGGGCCCACAAGACCTCATTAATAATGTCTACATGAGCGTTGAGGTGAATCAGAATGTCTGCTCCAATGTAGACATCGTGGGGCAGTTCTGGAAGGATCAAGAAGTAGTGGGTCAGACACCGGTAGTTCCAGTTCAAGTTCAAGGCGCAGATCCTTTTGGCTGTCACCATTGTTGATGGGCATGAGTTCAAAGGAAAGTGGGTGTGCTTGCTGGCAGATGGAAGGTCCGGTGTGTCTTCAATGAGAGCATTGTATAATGAGAGTTGTCTGCCCATAGTGCTAGTATGATGTCAGTGGCAGTTACACCATTCAAGTGCAGGTCAGCTGTGACCTTAGGGCAGAAGGAGTCAAAGTCTTGGGTGAGTTGAAATGTGCAGAGTAGCGAACTTGAATCTCGCTCTGGTGCTGATGCTGTGTCACTGTGGTTGGCTGTGAGAGTTCCCGTGACCTTTGTGACCTGACAGTCTGGTTCAGGTGTTCGGAGTGACTGAAAGGGGGAGAGGTTCTCGCACTTGAGCCCACATCTTCAGCTGTATGAAGTCCATGCAGGGGCTCGAAGCGGTCTAGTAGATGTTCCCCGATAAGGAGGGATATGTGTTCATCGGCGAGATGTACACAGGGTGTACCACACTCAAAGGACCAATTGTCAAGTGAATGGGAGCTACCTGTTCAAGCCGGACGTCATCTTGGCTGTATGACTGGACATTCAGCACACAATTCTGATAGTTTAGAGTTCAATTTTGTGTTTTAGCTTCAAATTTGAGTCTTTCAAAAGTTCAGCTGACATCAAGGTGAGGTCTGCTCCGGTGTCTACCAGGGCTTCGAGTCTCACCTCATGTTCCACAGTGATGGCGAGATAGAGTTTTCGTGCTACCCCCTTTTCGATCAGATTCCCCAGGAGTTTTGGTGTTGGGGCTTGTGTGGTGATCGATAAGCAGTTAGGGTCGGTGTCGGGTGACTCGGTGCAGAGACACACAACCAAAACAGCACTTTCTGGTATATTAGGGGCTTGGTCACTGGTGTGAAGGATTGTGTTGTCAGCTGCAGGATGTGTGGTTGTCAACTGCAGTGAGTGGGTGTCGCTGTCACTTGGTGATGTGATAGCTGGTTCGGTAGTCTGTTTCTGAAGAGCGGTGATTTGGGTGCTTGGTTCAGTAGGAGGGCAGTCAGGCAGGGTGTTGGTTTCAGGCCTCACACTTAGTCATGAGGTGTCTGGCCTGCCTTTGTCTTTCTTGTGAGGTGTTCTGTGAAGAAGCTCTTTCAGAACCTTCAGGATCTCTGCGGTCTCCGCCATGGCCTCACTGTTTTTCTGTGGGGTAGGCTCAGACTTGGACTTGGCTGGGGCATGCCGGAAGGGTTTCCGCTGCGGGCTGTCTGGGCTGGACGTTTTAGTTGATGGGGCTCGGCTCTTTCTGGGCCGTCGGCTGGCTTCCCACGTGGCTCCACCCTTTTGGTTGTGGGGGGGCCGTGGGCTGCCATAGGATGTTTCAAAGCGCCCGCTCTGGTGTTTAGGACGAGCACCATCACAGCTGCAGTGCCCTCTTCTGGCTTGCAACGGTCTTGGCTTGTTGTTAAAAGTTCTGTTACTCTGGTACTGTTGGGCACCCTCTGGTGCCAGCTCTGAGCGCTGATCAGTGACAGGGCAAATGGATGGAATTTTTACAGTCTTTTCAGAAGCAATTTTCTGCTTGATGAAAGCTTTATGGGCCAAGTCTCACAGTTGTTGGGTAGTCATGGTGTGAGGACAGGCCAGGACCCCTAAGTGATGACTCACTGTGTGATGCAGATTTCGGAGAACCAAGGTTCTGAAGTTGACATCTTCTTCCATGCCCGGTTCATTTCGTGCTCCGAAGTAGGCTCGTCGGATTCGTTCGTAGTAGGCCTGTGGCGTTTCTCGCCGAGCCTGCTTGAGGTTCATGGCAGCGGTGAGTCCTTGATCAGTTTCTGGATCAGAGAACTCTCTGATGAAAGCCTGCCGCATCTGTTGGTAGTCTGTTTTGACAGTCTCTGGTTGATGGTCTAGGAAGCTGCATACGTCATGGCTAGACGTAATTCTGAGCAGGTACAATCTGTCCCGCATGGTCACGTGGGGAACAGTGTGCAAGTGAAAGTCTATGTCTTGCAGGTAGGCGTGCACGTCGTGGCCTCCTGCAGGATTTGGGGTGAAAGTAGGGATGTTTCTGGCCAGCTTGTCAAGTTCTTTGGGAGCCATGCCGTGGTTAGTGACCAGGCTTTGGTGTGCGGGCTCCCACCCTTTTGTTGCTGACGGGGGTTCTTGGAGGCTGGTTGGTGACATGTTGAAAAGTGGGCTCTCACCCCCCTTTTCAGCTCTGAGCTCTTGGCTGAAAAGCTTGGTGTTACTGGTCAGGGGAAACTTTGTGGTGTGCGTTTCCCTTTTCTGTTCGCTCTGCAGTCTATAAGAATGTTTCAGTTCTCTGTGAACAGTGTCAAGTTCATATTGGAGATGGTCTCTGTGCTGAATAAGTTCATGGATTTCAGCTCGGGCCATGTTCAGGTGTTTTTCACAGGCTCTGGCTTTAGCATCTCTGTCTTTTAGTGCAGTCTCTGCTCTTGCAAGGAGAGACTCGCCTTGTTGCAGCTTTTCATCGAGTTCCTCTCTGGCTGTTCTCTCCGTCTGTTCTCTTTGGTCTGTATCCAGGAGAAGATTTTCCAGGGCATTTTGAAGTCTCTCTACTTCATCTTGCTGTTCCTTGGTCTCGAGGCGTAGCTGATCTAGATGATTCTGAGTTTTGGCTTGGTTCCTACGGGCCTCCTCAGCTTGGAGTTTTAGCGCTGCGGCCTCCTGCTCCAGGTCAAGGTTGCTTTGCTCATTTATCCGTGTCTGGGTGATAAGATTGTGGGCAAGACTTCTGATGATCTTGGTCCATTCTTTGTGGTTGTAGCTCTGTGTTGGATCGTGGGCCATTAGGTTGTCCAATTCGGCGTCCAGTTGCTCTCGACCTAGGGGCTGTAGGTCCCTGGCATCCTTGGGTAGGACGGTGTCCGTCATTGCACTCAACCAGGCCTTGAGGTGATCCCAGTGGGCTGCGGGACTGGACGAACGGGACATACTGGCTTACTGTAGGCGAGAGAAAAGAACAGCACACACAAAGAGGCCAATGCAAGTACGCGTAGGGTTAGCGAGTTACAATGAGGTGGCTATTATCAGCCGTAATTTTGACTAACTGGGGTAGACAGTTAGACAGTTAAGTGGGCCGAATTTCGTGGGTCAGTGCAGGTCTAAATAAAGAATTTGACAAGGCGGCAGCCCACAAGGGTTATCTGAGGATGCGGGCTGCCTGTTTGTCTCTTTATTCAGTTTTCCTTGATGGCTCTTGTAGGCTCTGTCTTAATGTGAACTGGAAGTACACACTACGACAGAACAGAACAGCAGAATAAATTAGAACACAATTAATGTTAGGAATAGATAGGCAGGAGAAAAAGGGCCTAAGTCTACCACCACTGCTAGGGTTTATGATAGGACCAACAGGGTGGGGCGCTATTGAGGTATAAACTCTAGGAAGATGGTGTGACTTAGGGGAGAGAAAGAAAAGAAATGGGCCGAATGCTTAAATGACTGGGGGAATGTCTACTATTATGTGGCCTATACTGGTGGATGGATTTTACCTTCTTCTAGTATGCCTGGGGTGAATCGGTGTCACTCTGCTGGGGACCAGCGTGTGGTCAATCTTTCCAACGGTCCCGAACACTGGACCGCAGTGTCCCCGGGCCCTCTGCTACTATCACGGTGCGCCCTCTCAAACAACTTGACTTTAAACACAACCGCCAACACCAAGGTGTCAACTGTCAGACGGCACAACAAGATTGGATTTTCCCTAGAACCCTCGTAAGAGTGGCCCCTCTTTAGGCCCTGGTTTAGGTAATTATTCCAACTTGCCGTGTGTGTCGACTGACGGGGTTGACTCTCTTTGGAGTGCCAAATTGCTGATGTTGTTGCGTGCCGCACCAATGAAAAGAGACAGAAGAGTCCGAGATTCACATACAGCCAGCGTCAGTAACGCCGGTCGGACAAACCAGCTTGCTGGGAACCACCAGAGATGACTGTCGAATCACCACAGCACACTAGGGAATTCTACATGGAAATACAGAACAGGATTTAGCCAGTGAAAGTCTTAAAGTGAATTAAGGCTTTCTTGTTTAAACCAAATTGAGTAATTATGTGCATAGAAATAACAGGCAAAAGCTTTATCAAATAATGATAAATAAAGGGGAAATTTGATAATGATGTTAATTATCAGACCAATCCAACCACAAGAAATGACAGAAGTAAACAATGGACAGACAAACTTAATTTAAATTAAATTTAAACTTGTTAAACTCAGTTTAAATAAGCGTGTAAAAGGATGTCAAGTAGCATCTAAGATAGTAAGGATACAGTCGTAATAAAGTATCAAAGAGGGAGAGGAAAAAAAGAAATAAAGGAAATTTTTTTTTTTTTTTTTTTTAATTAAAAAAACATTAAAAATAATATTAATAATAATTAATAATAATTAAATCACATTAATTAATAATAATTGAAATGAGAGACTTAATTAAAATTTACATTCGAAATTTGTTTGTTTCAAACCAAATTTGAATAAGTGTAAGAAAAGTTAGAGATCAGAATTGTGTCCGATGATAATCAGATTGCTGTAAGATATCAGTGATGGTATCTGAAATGACCCAACTGGAATGAGACTTAACTTTAAATTTTAAATTCAAATTTTGTTTGAAACCAATTAAGTGTAACAGTCGGAGGTAGAAGAATTGTTTAACGTCCAATAATATTAGCACAAGCAAAGCTTGTAACTGCAAACATGGATTGACAGTCAAAACCGCCCTGTAAATCTTCACAAGGAGAAAGGGTTTGAGGAAAAAAAAAAAATGACCTACAATGAATGTCCACACGATGGCGTACTTGTGCTCGCGCACAATGACGTCATGGGGTGGGAGTAATTTGGGAACTAAATTAAATAAATATATATGACCTGTCTGTTAATGTCCACACGATGGCGTACTTGTACTCACGCAAGATGACGTCATGGGGTGGGAGTAATTTGAAAAAGCAAATTAAATAAATATATATGACCTGTCTGCTAATGCCCACACGATGGCGTACTTGCGCAAGCGCAAGATGACGTCATGGGGTGGGAGTAACTTGAAAACTAGTCAAGCTTTTACAGGCTGCCCTCTATTGTTTGTTAGTAAAATAACACCCTATATTTCAGTGTGACTCAAATCTGGGCGCGTTATGCTGTGATTTTCTGCAAAATCACAATTATTCAATTGAGACCTCGGCGGGTCTGTTTTTTTCTTTCTTTCTGGCGCTATGCTTTACATAAATGGCGTGGCAGATTCTTTTTTCCTGCACTACTAGTAAATGTGGACAACAGGAATTGTACTTCTGTGTTCGGCTCCCATACACATTAGAAATATAGCACTTATTCAAAATGTATTAGGTTTTCGATTGATTAGCTACGTCCATGTAAACCAGGAGTAATTTTTATAACGTTTATAATCTCAGGCCTTACTAAGATGAGAGAAGGAGCATCGCTTCACCCAATCTTCTATCGCCCTGACAGAAGAGCATCGTTCTGAACAGGGCTGGTTTGTAATATTAAAATATAGCGCGTCTTCACAGAAGCAATTTTAATATTATGAACTGCAGTTTACTTTATCACTCAACAGTGGCACCAAATGTTTAGACATTATTTAGCAACTTGTTAATCGTGCTGAACTGAGACGGGCTTTTTGTGCCTTTCAGTTCGGCGCGTTCGTGTACAAAATTAACAACAAAAATACACAAAATTAACAATGAATTCGTTCACAAAACAAAGCTTAAAATGTGCCAGCAGCATTCTCCAATATTAATATGTAGGGTAAGCAGGTCAGGTTTGGGGAAATGTATAATTAATTTCAATGATCGTAATCAATGATTAATCAGACGATTTGACCCGGATACCCATACACATTGTAAAAACGCCCCAAAAAGGGCTTATATAGTCCAGGAGTCTGCTTCAAATATATATAGATAATTAAAAACCACGAATTATAATTAATTAGGAATAAACATTATATGCAGACAGGCTATATTAATTTAATTAGACCCTCAATGGAATTGACCCGTGAGGCTACACGCAACCAGTCAGTTCGTCCAGCTGAACAGCTTTGCTAAATATTCCTGATCAATTCCCTTGAAGGTTTATTCTTAGTTATAAGCCTACTCATCAAAGCACGTTAACTTACTTTGATAATATCAGCTCGTAGCTTAAAATCGCACATTAAAGAGGCTTTGTTTTATGATCAACACACACAGACAATCAAGCATATAATTGGGTTTAATACAAGGAACTAGAATATATCACTACACTTGACAAACAGACACTTAACATGTAACATAAAATAAACATAAAGTAAACATAAAATAAACAGAGTAGAAGCAATAAGGAAAATAAAGAGATTATTAAGGATAGCAACTTATTACAACAATTAACCCTTTGAAGCCAGCAAGGAAATTACACACTCTAACGCGTTTGAATTTCAGGTGAAATAATACTTGCATAAAGGAACTCTGTGTGTCGCTGAGCAAGTCTGCACGTATGTCGGGTCCTCGTGGCGTCCTTTGAGACGGAGGATTTCGGTTCGGTGTTTCCAGAGCGTGGAGTTGAAACTCACTTGTTGAGAGAGAGTTGAAGGGTTGTTCCGAGAAGTTGCAATGTTCAGCAGAAGAGAAGAGAAAAATGTAAGATGGCTTGAAGAGATCCGGGAGAAGTCCAAGGGAGGTCCGGAAGTGAAGTGGGGAAGTTGGGAGCAGACGAGAAGACGAGAAGATAAGAGTTGAAGTGTTCAGCAGAAGAGGGTTGAAGTAAGAGTTGAAAAGGAAGAGGATAAGAGAAGAGAGAAGAACTAAGCTGTAAGAAGATGAGGGAAGTAAGAGAGCGAAGGTCCGTTGTTGGTGCAATTTATGCCCTTAGAAAACGTGTCCCACCTCTCATTGGCTCGACCAATGAGAAGGGTTTGGGTTCCAGGCGGGAATTTGGTTTATTGCTCTTTTGTTCTCACATTTCTCATTGCATGTGCAAGAAAGAAAACTAGGAAATATACTTGTAATACTAATATGTTGTTGTTATCGACATATCATGTACACAGTCATTTCAATCTTCGAAATACCAAGTTATAGAGACTAAATATGCCACACATATGATTTCGGGTAACCATGGTATTCAAAGTCTGAAACATTAACCCATTAGAGTTTGCAAGAAACATAGACCAAACAACATTTAGGAAAATTATGAGATGGAACATAAGATACATGTCAATATTTTTATCACATGGATTATATATATATATATATATATATATATATATATATATATATATATATAGGATTAAAAGGGGTCATTTCTCCTTCTCAGTACGAATTTGGTGAGAATCAGCCCTGACTGAGCCTTCCTTTGGGGTCGTAAAATTCTCCTTCCTTTGGGCAGGAGAATGATTCCTTTGTCCCGTCAGGCTCATTTGCATGTTTATGACTGTGTTTATGACGGTAAGAGATTTTGGGCTGAATGACTCAAAAGATGGTAAACATAGCCGAAATACCATTCTAAGGTGACCTTATATTTATTTTCGGCTAGGACAAATCGTAAGGTTTAATTTGATACCAAGAAAGATGTACTTGGTTCACTTAGACGTGGATATACACTGTTAGGCTATTAAATATAAGATCACCTTATTAACTATAATAGGTTTTACTACACTACTAAACTAATTTCAACTAGTTTTGATAGTCAAATAAACACACAGGGATTAAAACATATTTCATTAGACATACATTTCTAAGTTTAAAACTGAAAAACACACACACCCACATTTTTACGTTCAAGATCTCACATGGTAAAGCACGCGGTGTGAGGCGAGTCATATGGGAAAGGGGGGGGGCTTAGCAGTCACGAGGATTTCCTGTCAGTAGTTCCTTGTCTCTTTGTCAATACATTTATTGTGCTCGTGGAGACTAGTCGGCGCTATTGCAGTAATTAGGGGAGTTGGAACAGTAAGTTCTTGTTTTCATGGACCTGCTGAGTTAATGATTATCCTTCATTGATTCCTCCAGACGCTACAGTGCGGTCGTGCGCTTGAGTGCTGCTATATAACGCTCAGTATCCTGTATAGACTACTTAAGTTATTAAATCAATATAAAGGGGCGATTTGTCCACTAATGGCTTAAATGAACAACTACTAGTCGACTAGAAAAAAACTTTAGTCGGAGGCAGCCCTTATTTCACATATTTTTGAACCAGCAGGCCATTCTGTGTTGAGCGCGCGACCCTGAGCGGAATGAGCGAGCAGAGCGGAATATTCAGAAATGCGCGCTCCGCTCACATGCTCTGATCAGAACAAAGGAATATTAGAATAATGAATCATTAGTTTATCTTATAGCTACACTGCCCATAATTTTAATCCAATTTCAAACACAGTATGTTATGTCTATTTAAAAAATATATATATTTCACGTTTTTAAGTACAAAATGATGTTAGTCCACAGCCCCCCACCAGGGGGTGCTGATGCTATTACGAGGGTGGCTGCAGCAACCGCAGCACACTCCTTCCAGCGCTACTGTGAGTATCAGGCTAGTGTGGGCAATAAAGCAATAATACAACATGGATAAATTTGTGACACGGACCTCAAAAGTTGTCGAGCCAGAGCCAGCAGAGAGACACAAACCAGATGGGCCTAATCAACCAAAAAGCCAACCAAAAAGAAAATATGATGAAGGGTATCTTGCTTTTGGATTCATGGCAGCGGTGGTGGGAGCTGAGGAGAGACCGATGTGTGTTCTGTGTCTTAAACCGCTAGCAGCGGACAGTATGAGACCCAACAAATTAAGACGACATCTAGAGACCACACACCCCAGTCACGTCAATAAGCCACTTGATTTCTTTCAAAGAAAACTGGCAGAATACCGTCAACAGGAGACTCGCATGGTAAAAGCTGCATCAGTAAACAGAAAAGCACAGAAGGCTTCATATCTAGTGGCATACAGAATTGCACAATGCAAAAAACCACACACAATTGCAGAGCAGCTCATTCTTCCCGCTGCTCTAGACATGGTGACAATTATGCTTGACGAGACAAGCGCAGCAAAATTAAAAGCTGTCCCCCTGTCAAACGACACAGTTGCGAGACGTATATGCAACATTGCAAGAGATCTTGAGGAACAACTTATAGAAAAATTAAAAGACAGTTGTTTTGCATTACAAGTGGACGAAGCTACTGACAGCAATAAAGACTGCTTGTTCATCTCGTACGTCCCCTTTGTGAATGGCGAGTCACTATGCGAGGATTTGCTGTTTTGCAAATATATAAAAAATAGAGCCACGGCTGATGAGCTGTTTAAGATCATGGACAGTTACCTCAAAGAACACGGCCTTAAATGGGAAAACTGTGTGGGCTTTTGCTCTGATGGCGCGCAGACCATGGCAGGGTCAAGAAACGGGCTGCAGGCACTAATAAAGAGGGTTGCGCCAGATGCGCACTGGACGCACTGCGTCATTCACAGGGAAGCGCTCGCGTCAAGGCAGCTCAGCCCTGAACTAAATGAAGTTTTGACAGAAGTTATTAGCGTTGTCAATTTGATCAAAACCCGACCCCTGAAAGCGCGACTGTTCTCCGCACTTTGTGAGGAAATGGGAGCTGATCACACATCTGTGCTGTTTCACAGTGAAGCAAGGTGGCTCTCCCGGGGCAAAGTGCTGTCGCGCGTCTTTGAGCTCAGGGCAGAGATCCGTATGTTCTTGGAGGAGGAGCGCATGTATGAGGCTGCAAGCAAGTTCAGTGATGAACAATTTCTGTTTAAACTGGCCTACCTCAGCGATGTGTTTGGCAAGCTGAATGAATTAAATCTTCAGCTTCAAGGCAAAGACAAGCACCTACCTCACCTGGCAGACAAAATTACTGCATTCACCCGAAAGCTTGAGGTATGGGGCAGGCGCCTCGATCAGCAAAACATAGATGTCTTTGAAAACCTGAGTGAAGTTGCTGAAACCACTGATTCTGGAGCCACCACAGTGATCCCATGTATTAAACAGCATATCTCTTCCCTGAGAGAATTGTTTCAAAAATACTTCCGAACAACAGTGATCAGTATGCCTGGGTTATGGATCCATTCAATGCAGCAGGTTGGTATTTTAACATTTTATTGAATATTATACTCATGTTATACATGCATTTTATTTATGTTGTATGCTACTTACTAACTGGAATGGATTGTTGTCAAACAGATTTCTTTGTGTTTATTATGCAATGACAAATAAAGTAAGCCTATTTATTTATATTCTGTCTGCAGCACCTGCTGATTTTCGGTCTGCTGAGGAGGACCAGTTTATTGAGATGACAGTTTATGCTCTCTGCCCGATGAGTGGGAGTATCCACTCATCGGGCAGAGAGCTGTGTGCATTCTTCTTCCCTTTGCCACATCATATCTCTGTGAGATGGGCTTTTCAGCTGTTGCTTCACTGAAAACTACAGATCTCAACTGAACATTGAGCATGACTTGAGAGTGGCAGTATCAAGCCTGCAACCCTGCTTTGAGAAACCGTGCAATGCAAAACAAGCTCATTGCAGCCACTAATGCAGGGAAAATGAATTCTTTAAATACTTTCTTGCCAAATGGATTTCTCTTTTTTTCTTTTTTTTAACAGATTGCAAAGTAGCACTTGTATTTCTTTTCTAATTTTTTTTATCTTGATACAAATGTTGACACAGCTGCACTTTTATTTTCTCTATTTTTGAATTTCATGCAAGTTATGACAGCTGCACTTTTATTTTCTTTATTTTTGAACTTGCTGTTATTTCATGTAAATAGTTAGTTTGGATTTAGATACAACTTGTTACTGATACTACTTGTTACTTGTTACTACTGTTCAATAAATTGGAACATTTTAAGCTTGTTGCATATTTCATTAGCATTGTGTTGGGGCGATGGGGGCAGATGAGGCTTGAAAATTCCCCCTTGTCCAAAGTGGGGAATGACCGAAAAAGTTTGAGAACCACTGGTCTAAGGCAATAACGACACAATCTTCCTTGTGCTTGTTATACATAATATTGAAGAGACGGTGTAAGTTTGCCTAGATATGCCGACCGGGTACAAATCCTGATTGGTCCGGGTGTATTAATTTGTGCATGGGATTGCACAGTCTGTTGGACATCACTTTGCTAAGAATTTTCGTTTCCATCTGGAGCAAGGATATAGGGCGGTAGGAAGACATATTTAAAGGGTCTCTATCTTTCTTAAGTAATACAGCTATATTGGCCTGGTAAAGCGATTTAGGTAGGATAGAATTTTCTTTGGAGTGTTTTAGCATCCGCAAGAGTAGGGGGGCAATGCGAGGTAGATACGATTTATAAAATTCAATTTTAAACCCATCTTGGCCAGAAGCTTTGTTGTTCGGGAAATGTATAACAGCAGTCTTGATTTCTTCTAAAGTAATCTCAGCATCTAGAGCCTGTACAGCCTCCGCATCCAGTGTAGAGAGCCTGCAGTTTGTAAGGAATTCATTGATAGTTTCTTGGTTAGCGGTACACTTTGATTGATATAGTTCTTGAAAAAATTTTGCAAAACATTTATTAATCTCTTCCGGGGATGTAATTAATTTGCCGGTTTTGTCCTTGATGCTGTGAATGGCCCGGGAGGCTTGAGCATGTCTAAGTTGTCTCGCTAGCAGACTGTGTGGTTTGTCGCCAAGCTCAAAATATTTTTGTTGCGCCTTGTGGAGCAGGGAACCAACACGCTTTGTTAAAATGGTGTTATACTCAAATTTCAGTTTGGTAATCTCCTCCAGAGTTGCATCAGAGGGGTTTGTTTTGTATGTGTTTTCGAGGTTAATTAAGTTTTGGTTGATTTCCTCAAGACGGAAATTGTCTTTTTTCTTTTTATTGGCAACATATGATATCATATGGCCCCTAATAACTGCCTTAAATGTTTCCCAGAGAACTGAGTCGTTGACGTCGCCAGTATCATTTTCGGAAATAAAGTGGGAGATGTGCTTATCCAAATACTGTCTGAATTCTGTATCCTTTAACAGCATTGCATCAAACTGCCATCGTCTTGTTTTAAGTGCCTGTTCTCCAATTTTTAGCATCATGGAAAGTGGAGCATGGTCTGATATTACAATGGGGTGGTAGACTATTTTATCAGCGAGTGATATCAATTTGGAATCTAGCAGGAAATAGTCTATACGAGAATATGCTTTGTGAACTGGAGAGAAAAATGAGTAGTCCCTGTCAGTTGGATGTGCAAGCCTCCATATGTCCACTAAATTTGAGCTCAGGGCCACGAAGGTCACAGTGCGGACATTCGGGCAGGCGATGGCCCCCCTTGTGGTTCAGGAACGACATCTGTGGTTGAAACTGGTCGAGATGTGGGATGTGGACAAAGCACACTTCCTCAATGCACCGTCTGCCAGATTGGTCTCCGTCGAGGACTTCACCAATCAGTTCTCAGCAGTGAAGAAGCCGTGCTCCGTCTGCCCGCCGAGGGCGTCCTCCTGCGGTCTCCAGAAAACTTGCAGCTCCGCCTCAACCTGGGACCAGCTCTCAGCCCCAGCGTTGAGTGCCCCACAGGAAGTCTCACGAAGACCCTCCAGGACCCGGAAGGCTCCCAAGCGTTCCTGAGATGGATGACCCAGAGATCGAGACGTTTGCTCCGGAGCTGGTAAGCAGACCACTCTGTACCACGTTGGGCCAGGAGGAGAATCCTCAGTTCAGTTTGTTTTCTTTGCCTCACCCCCTTCAGGCTGCAGTACCCACATTCTCAATAAAGGAACAATTTCCTCTTTCTCTGGGTCACCCGGCCCACAAATGCCATTCTCACGACCCCCCCGGTGCCACATCTCAACAGTCCCGCCACATCAGACACGGACCCCCCGCTTCCAGACCCACGACTGTTGACCCCCGGCCGGCCGGTTCTGACGAGTCTAGAGGAGGCCTTCATGGGACCTCCTCCTCAGTCACTAACCCGCCCCCTGCCGGGGGTGTGGAGCAAGGTAAGTGCTTCGAGTCCTCCTCAGCACCAGTGCCTCGGGACGCGCTTTTGCCTCCCGATGCATATTACCTGCTCCGCCCCGCTGCTCCACCCCACCGGGTATGTCAAAAATGATCGTCCCCTTAGTGCCCCTAGCACGGAGCTTGGATGCGTGGTTTTCACTTCCCAACCCGTCACGCTGGCTGGCCGGCCAGGACCATCCAACTCGGTTATGCAATCCAGTTTGCCAGGCCTCCACCCCCTTACTCAAGTCGCTGCGTGCCACTCATGGAGGCTCCACCCCCAGTCAGTCCAGCTGATTTGGGAATGGTTTGGCAAGGAACAGGTAGACATGTTCGCCTCCCGAGAGACCTTCCACTGCCCGAACGGAGGCTCCCCACGGGACAGACATGCTGGCCCTCTCTGGACTTCGTTCTCGGATTTCGTGCTCCTTGCGACAGCTCCACCCTGGTGCATTCCTTTGAGGAAGGACCTTCTTTCTCAGGGACGGGGCACCCTCTGGCATCTGCGCCCAGACCTCTGGAACCTCCACGTCTGGCCCCTGGATGGGATGCGGAAGATCAAAGTGGCCTACCACTTGCAGTCATAGACACGATGAACCAAGCCAGAGCTCCCTCTACCAGGCAACTTTACGCCCTGAAGTGGCGCTTGTTCGCGAATTGGTGTTCTTCCCGGTCTGAAGACCCATAGAGGTGTGCAGTCGGGTCAGTGCTCTCATTTCTGCAGGAGAGTTTGGAGGAGAGGCTGCCCCCCTCCACCTTGAAGGTGTATGTTGGGCCCACCACAACGCAGTAGATGGCAAGTCTTTGGGTAAGCACGACTTGATTATCAGGTTCCTTAGATGCGCCCTGAAGTTGAACCCTCCTCAGCCAAACCTGTTCCCCTGCTGGAATCTCTCAGTGGTCCTCTCGGGCCTTCAAAGATCCCCATTCGAGCCGCTAGAATCACTTGATCTCAAGGCCCTCTCCCTGAAGACGGTCCTCCTGATCGTGCTCGCTTCCATCAAGAGGGTCGGGGACCTGCAAGCGTTCTCTGTCAGCGACACCTGCCTGGAGTTCAGTCCGGCAGACACTCACGTCATCCTAAGACCATGACCGGGCTACGTGCCCAAGGTTCCTATGACACCCTTCAGAGACCAGATCTGCAAGTGAATCTGCAGTGAATCTGCAAGCGCTGCCCCGGGAGGAGGCAGACCCAGCCCCTTCGTTGCTGTGTCTAGTACGCGCCCTGCACACTTATGTGGAACGCACGCAGAGATTTAGACGTTCTGAGCAGCTCTTTGTCTGCTTTGGTGGACAGCGGAAAGGGAACGCTGTCCACCAAATACATTTCCCAATAGTATTTCGACACCCCGGGTTGCCAGATTTGAAACATGTTAGCGGTAAACACAGCATGCTGCAGCTATGAAAGCCAGCAATACATCTAGCTAACATTGACAGTTATGTATCTACATGTGCTGGGTTATAATTTGCAAACAGTAAAAACATTGCAAACATATAGAGTAGCTGATAAACTTGCTCGTCGCTTACCATCATCAGTTTGCTCGTTCCTGTTGCGTGTCCTCAACCTGGCAACCCACGTGAGCTTCGAATCTGGGGAGGAGGGGGTGGGGGAGACAACTATCTCCAATATTTAGAATTTGGCCTGCAGTACCCATTTTAAACGCTTTATGTCAATGTTACATATTGCTCCTTTAAGCTTCCATAGACTCCCAAAGAAGCCCAGTGCCCAGTTTAGAACCTCTCGTCCAGTGAACATCAATGTTTTGCGACATTGATTTGAATGGTATAGGTATCTGCCATAGATTCCCACTGAAGCATGGCTTCAATAGCACTCTATGGGCCATGCATCCACTGACTTCTATTGATATATTCATTTAGAAAAAAGTGGATTCCATTACTGGACAGCCAACGGACAACTTTATTCGCTAAAATTTTGAACTGCACACATGATTTGATATCAATTATTTGTTATATCTGTGTAGTCTTAAAGCAGTCACCAGAACTTATTTGACAATGGGCAAATTCTAATCGGAAGTGATCATCCCTATACCCTACTACTCACTGCGAAGGACAGACCTCTTGATGTGGGCACTCTGAAGAAAGCATGGCATTACTACTGTATGAATGTGCCCTTTGCTAACAGTCTCACGGAATGGCCTTTCTTGAAAAAGCACTAACTTTAAGGGGGCAGAAATGCTGTTTGGAAAATGCCCAGTGTAGTTCACATCAGTTTGACCTGCTTCACAAGCAATGATACTAACTAAATCACTTCCATTATAATCAACAGTGTTGTCTACACTGCAAGCACCCTCAGTTGATGGATGCCCCCTTTTTTAAAAAACAGTGAAATAAACAAGCAAGTGGTTGCACATTATCGGCCCTTGAAATGAACTGTTATGGACAAACAATCCATCAGTTTCTCATTTTATCGTAAGTGCTCTGATGTTTCACAGTAGTGATTAAAGCCTAAATGATTCTTGTTGAAATGCTGGAGTTCCAGGAATTACAAAAGTATGTAACACATAAGATGATCTAGAATTCAGAATTTTGAAAGAATTAATGAGCTGCACATTTCTTGTTTAAATCTTCTAAAATGCCTTGCCCCATAGACTTCCATTGTAAATGCATTACTTTAACATGTTTGTTTGTTCTGCTTCTATAAATTGAGGGATGTGTCAAAATTATTATGTGGAATCTGGAGCATTCCTTTAATACTGGTCCTCAGTCCCAGGCTTCAGGTTCTGATCCCAAGGTGCATGTGTTTCCAAAAGAATGAACGCCTCTCGCATCATAGTTCAGAGGCTTGTGGGGTTGTTTCCAGTAGCTCTGTGGAAAGTGACTGCACTTGAAAGCATTTAACCCCATTGTCGGCCGCTTATTTTCTGATGACACAATGACTTTGAGAGAGAGAGTGACATTTACAGTATGTTTCAGCAATTCACAGCCCCTTCAGCATCCTGGGGACAGAGACAAATTGTTGGTTTAAATGCTGCAATATGACTACAGAGGAAAGACAGACTGACACATTCTCAGTATTTGTACATTCTTTTCTGGATCACCATGATTGCATCATCATCTGAATCACTGTTCTTATGGTTCCTCTATGACAAAACAACACCTCAACTGAATGCACTGCTTCTTTAGAGATCCAAAAACTGAAGCAATGATATTCAGAATCTGTCCACTCATGCAGTTTCTTGTAATGAGTAACGTGCAATTGTAATTTGAGCATGATGACATGTCTGACCCTCTGTACTGGAATAGACACAATTGTGTTATCTGTTGAGGAAGAAGACTTTAAGAATAAGCCAAATCTATAAATCAGTTAATGAAAATGTGTGGGGTGGTGTAGTCTAGTAGTTTAAGACATCAGCTGGTATCTGAATGGTTGTTGGTACAAAGTCAGCAAAGGTTGATCCATTAACCCTCTGGGGTCTGAGCGTATTTTGGGCCCTGGAGAAGTTTTGACATGCCTTGACATTTGTGCTTTTTTCAGTTGCTTAAAAACATATTAATGGCTAAAATCTGATAACACTGTATTCAGCACAAACTGGGCTACAATAATATGTGAGCAACCTATATGTACAGGTTTGTATTTTTGAGAAAATAACATTTATGCATGGTTTTTGAAAAAACAAAAATTTTCACTGAAATAAGGCCATATAACACATGCTAAACATTTGTCCACAAGACCTTTGAGAACTGGATCTTGTAGCCTAGAGTTTTTGCTCCAAAATGATGTGAAAACCATCCTGATCATTCATTTATACAAAACAATATAGTAATTTAACTTTTGTAAGACAATTTTAGTGTTGAAAGGTAATATGCGAGGAGGCGTGAATGATCATGAATATGGATTGTAATTCACACCTGAGAGACAAAAGACCCTCCCCTGGGCCTATCAATGAGGGATAGAGAATGAATGCGAGGAGACTTAATGATCAAAATCAAGTTTTAAGTTTAAAGGAGAAATCTGACTATACATTTTCTGTACATAAGACTTTACTTAATTTTAGACCTACACTACCATTTAAAAGAAGTCTGCTCACCAAGACTGGATTTATTTGATCCAAAATACAGAAACAACATTGATATTCTGAATTTAAAAGAACAGTTTTCTATTGAAATATATTGTAAAAGGCAATTTGTGATCAAAGCTGAATTTTCAGCATCATTACTGCAGTCTTCAATGTCACATGATCCTTCAGAAATCATTATAATATGATGATTTTCTAATATGGGCATATTTAAAGTGCATTTTACTCATTTAACCTAAACAGATATTTGCAAGCACAAGCTTTGTTGATGATAATAAGGCCGCATAAACGCTATTTAAAATATAATCTAAACATTCATATAATTTTATATCATATTACATATCATATTTATATTATACAGCATTCAATTTAAATACCTGCTTTAAACGTTCATCAGAGTCCTGCTCTTCTTCTGAGGAAAATGTTAACTCTTCCATAATATCCTGGAGTTTTCTCGTCTGTGTATTGTTGCAAATGCGCAGAAAAATGAATGAAATGTGTTGAAAATCAATCCTCACAGTTGCCTGTGTATCGTTACAAACATGCAGAAAAGTTGAGTTGTGTTGTGTTGTATTTACATTAAACCTCACTGTCGGGGGCGTGTACATTTGCATTGATCGTCTCAGTACATTAGCATATGAATGGCTTATCACATTACAGATAATTAGATAGACCCGTAAAAAATGTACAGCGCTTTGTTTCAAACAGATTGCATTGCAGGGGAATATTTGTTTTAAATTTGAATTGTTTTATTTAAAAGTAGACATTTTAAGCTTTATTTAGACATATGTTTCATGTTTGTGTAATAAGTATTCGCAGAGTTTCAGTTCATTTTTGTGACATGTTTCTGAAATATGCTCGTGAACACAGAGACTGCTGAAAACTCACCCTTTTTATTTTCTTTACAAAAGCACAAGGTTTTGTTGTTATTGTGAGTATACACAAATAAACGTAGACCCGTTATAGTCTCTAATTATGTCTTACACTTATCTGTATGCCCCAAAATGACGGAGTATTTTAAGTTGTTTCTGCTGTAATGACGAAAATATCCAGCAGTACGCGCAGGCGCCTCCGTCGACCCTAGAGGGTTATTTTAATGTGATATGTGCACATACCTAGCTCCAATTATATTGGACTCTAAAAACCTGCAAAATATTTTTTTATTAAACTGTTTATAATTTTGCTTCCTAGTTTTGCTTGTTTTACAGCACGTTAGGTCAGCTTCTGTTGTTCTAGAAATTCTTGACTGTGTGTAAGCTTAAAAAGCTGCTACACATCTTATATTCAAAGAGGGCATTTACATAACATTTTTAAAGGCACAGCGACAGAGCGGATGGAAAATAGTAATGAAAAACATCTAGGTTACTATTGTATCCTCCATTCCCTGATGGAGGGAACAAGATGTTGTGTGGAAGAAGCAACACTTGGGGTCTCTCTTGAGAGCCTCACACATCTCTGAACTTGAGAAAAGGCCAATAAGAAATTGGCAGACAGAATTTGCATGTCCCGCCACCTGAATAACTTGTTACTCATCCTCCCTGACCTTGCACAGCACCTGTGCAAGAAGACTCAATGGGGGAAATGCATTCTTGCACAGCCCCCGGGACCAGCTGTGTGCCAGCGCGTCTGTCCCGAGGGGAGCCTCCATTCGGGAGAACCAGAGCGGGCAGTGGAAGGTCTCTCGGGAGGTGAACAGGTCTACCTGTGCCTTGCCGAACCGTTCCCAAATCAGCTGGACCAACTGGGGGTGAAGCCTCCACTCTCTGCTGGGCGTACCTTGTCGCGACAGTGTGTCCGCTGCCAAGTTGAGGCTGCCTGGGACGTGCTTGCCCTGAATTAGCGGGAGGAACCTCCGAAGGGCAAGAAGTACAGCCAGCAACTCTAGGCAGTTGATGTGCCAACGCAGGGGGGACCCTATTCCAGAGGCTAGAGGCCGTGTGCCCATTGCACACGGTGCCCCAACCTTGTTTGGATGCGTCTGTTGTGACCAGAACATGGCGGGACACCTGCTGTAAGGGGACTCCTGTCCATAAAAACAGAGGTCTGTCCAGGGTTTGAAAGTCTGGTGGCAGGAGGGGTTGATAAACACACGGTGCGTCTCGGGACTCGAGTCTGGAGCCAGTGCTGAAGCGGTCTCATATGCATCAACCCCAGTGGCGCGACCGCCATGGAGGACGCCATATGCCCCAGGAGCCTCTGGAAATGTTTTAGAAGAACCGCTGTGCCTGGCTTGAATAAGGTGAGGCTTTTCGAAAAGAGATGCTCTGAACCGGGGCAAGCTTGTTCTTTTCCCAGTTGACCTGAAGCTCTAGCCGGCTGAGGTGCCGGAGTATGCGAATGCCCACTTACCTTAGCATGGCAAGGATGCCTCTGCTATCTTCATGAAGACACAAGGGGACAGGGACATGACGAAGGGGAGGACCTTGTACTGATACGCCTGGCTGTCGAACGCAAACCACAGAAAGGGTAAATGTCGAGGCAAGATCGAGACGTGGAAGTACGCGTCCTTCAGGTCTACCACTGCGAACCAATCTGATGCTGGACGCAAGTTAAGATGTGTCTTTGTGTGAGCATTTTGAACGGGAGTTTGTGTAAGGCCCGGTTGAAAACTTGCAAGTCCAAGATCAGTTGTAAGCCGTCATTTTTCTTGGGTACGATGAAGTAAGGGCTGTAGAAACCCTTCTTCATCTCGGCTGGAGGAACAGGCTCTATCGCATCCTTGAGTAGAATGGTTGAGATCTCCACCCGCAGGGTTTTGGCATCTTCGTTGTGCACCGAGGTGAAGCGGACGCCGCCGAAAGGGGACGTAGGCCTGTCGAACTGAATCATATAACCGAGTTGGTTGGTCCTGGCCAGCCAGCGTGACGGGTTGGGAAGTGAAAGCCACTCATCCAAGCTCCGTGCTAGGGGCACTAAGGAGACGATAATTTTTGTTGTATCTGGCTGGGCAGAGCAGCGGGGCACACCAGGAAATGCGGCGTCGGCAGGCAAAAGCGCGTCCTGAGGCTCTGGTGCTGAGAGAGGACTCAAAGCACATACCTTGCTCCTGTTGTGGTGTGGCCAGGTGACCCAGAGAAAGAGGAAATTGCTCTTTAATTGAGAATATGGGTACGAAGAAAACAAACTGAACTGAGTATTCTCCTCCCGGCCCTCCACCGGGGGACGGAGTGGTCTGCTTACCAGCTCCGGAGCAAACATCTCAATCTCTGGGTCGTCCGTCTCAGGAGCGCTTGGGAACCTTCCGGGTCCTGGAGGCCTTCGTGGCCCTGAGGGCGAGGTTGGTCGCTGAGCGCAGTTCCTTCAACACGTAGGGGTCAGGCTACCCAAGTGCAGATCTTAAGTGCCTTGGCCTGGTGGACTTGCAGGAGGGCTGTCAGCCTCAGACTGGGTGTGCCGACCCGAGGGTGGCAGCCCAATCGAGTCTTCCGCGTCAGACACCGGAAACACTCAAAAAATAGTAGCCTCTAGGAAACATGCAAAAAGATACAAAATAATTTTCCTATAAATTTATGTTCACATATGTGGACAGTGGGACTAAATTGTGAAATGTTAAATAATACCAAGCTATAGAAAGTCATCAAATTGTTTATTATGTTTGCAGGAGTGTTGGTTATTCATTAAAATTAGTATAAATAATTCTGATTCAAAGGTATTGTCACGAACCCCGCTCCTCTGCCCCGTCTCCGCTTCCTCGAGCACGCACCCATACACTCCGAGCGTGCTCGCTTCCCGCTCCCTCGCTCCGCCCCTTGAGCTCGTGCAGCTCTTTTTCCTCCCTCAGGCTTCCATGCCGGTTTGCTATTACTGAGCTCTCGCTCAGTAAACTCTCTCCCCTCTGACTCATGTTCAGCATGCACGCTCCGGTGGCCAGAACATTATGACCACCGGCACTTTCTCAATCACCCCTTTATTATGTACACCAGCACTCGTCCCATCACCTAGTTATTCGTTTCACCTGCACCGCTCGTTTGTTCCCCTATATATATCACAACCCTTTCGTTTCACTCGGGTTGGTTATTGTATGTATTTAGATTCCCGTGTTTTGACCCCCGCTAGTCTCATCTAGTTTCGCCCCGCTAGTCTCATCTAGTTTTGCCCCCGCTAGTCTCATCTAGTTTTTCCCCTGCTAGTTTCGTCTAGTTTCGACCTCCCTCCTCTTGATTATCCTCTTAGCTTGCCAACTCGTTCCCCTGTCTTCGTTCCCACTCGCACCATAGTTGTTAACTGTTTTCCCCTTCGACCCTCGCTATCGTTGACCACTCTCTCCCGGATTTGCCCTTTACCCTTTCTGATTCCCGGCTCCGACCTTACGCACCCCTTGACCATTCTTCACTGGACTTGCCCCTTTTGAACTGTTGCCTGCTTTATGGATTAATAAAGCAGTGTTCCCCTCAACATTGTGACTGTCTCTTTTTGTGTGCGCGTTATAGAATAACCAACCTCACCGTAGCAGTCACAATGTACTCCACGGATTTACGCAGCTCTCTAGAGCGGATTTTCGTGGCGTGTTCGGAGCGCGGATTTGCGGCTGCGAGAGATTACCACGCACTCACGGCCCAGGGACAGCAGGTAAGCACTTTGTTTGACTTTTGTCACCCTGTTCTACCTGTGTCTGTCCCTGAGCCCGCTTATGCTCCCAGCGCATTTCTGGCGCCGTGGGCCTTCAACCCCTGAGAGGTTTGACGGCTCTTCTGGCGCTTACCATGAGTTTTTCGTGCAAGGCAGTGGTTGTGTAACGCATAACCCCGCCCTTAACATTATGGAGCCAGCGGCTCGACTCATGTGTTTGCGCCAGGGGAGTCAACCCTTGGAGGATTATGTCACTGATTTTTGTGCCCTGGCCAACCAAGTGAATTTTGATGAGGTGGTTCTGAAAGACATTTTTCAAAATGGACTGAATGAGCCAGCCTCATCATACATGCCTGGTGGTCGCTGCTCTCTCGACCTGGCTCAGTTTATCGACCTCGCCCTGCTGTGCGTTGGTTCCTTGTTTACTGTGGGGGAGGCAGACACTGAACCAGCGCTCCACACCAAGACCCCCCTCTGGAAGCCTACCACGGCCCCCGTCTTGAAGCCTTACACGGCCCCCGTCTTGAAGCCTTACACAGCCCCCGTCTTGAAGCCTTACACGGCCCTAGTCCCGAAGCCTGACACGGCCCCAATCCCGAGGCCTGTCACGGCCCCAGCCTCGAAGCCTGGCACGGCCAGCGAGTCAACGCCCATGCCCGCCACGGCCAGAGAGCCAGCGCCCATGCCCGCCACGGCCAACGAGCCAGCGCCCATGCCCGCCACGGCCAACGAGCCAGCGCCCATGCCCGCCACGGCCAACGAGCCAGCGCCCATGTCCGGCACGGTCAGCGAGCCAGCGCCTGTAGCCTCGACCGCCCCAGAGCCAGCGCCTGTAGCCTCGACCGTCCCCATGGCCACATCCCCTGTTGGCCGAAGACGTCAGAGAAGGAAGAGGGCCCCTTCTCCCCAGTCTCGTCTTGTGCTCAAGACCGCAGAGGTTCCCCCAGATTCTTCCATGGCTCTGCCGGGTTCTGCTCCGCCCCCAGAGTCTTCCACGGCTCTGCCGGGTTCTGCTCCACCCCCAGAGTCTTCCACGGCCCTGCCGGGTTCTGCTCCGCCCCCAGAGTCTTCCACGGCTCTGCCGGGTTCTGCTCTGCCCCCAGAGTCTTCCACGGCTCTGCCGGGTTCTGCTCCGCCCCCAGGGTCTTCCACGGCTCTGCCGGGTTCTGCTCCACCCCCAGGGTCTCCCACGGCTCTGCCAGGTTCTGCTCCGCCCTCAGAGTCTCCCACGGCTCTGCCGGGTTCTGCTCCGCCCTCAGAGTCTCCCACGGCTCTGCCGGGTTCTGCTCCACCCTCAGAGTCCCCCACGGCTCTGCCGGGTTCTGCTCCGCCCTCAGAGTCTCCCACGGCTCTGCCGGGTTCTGCTCCGCCCTCAGAGTCTCCCACGGCTCTGCCGGGTTCTGCTCCGCCCTCAGAGTCTCCCACGGCTCTGCCGGGTTCTGCTCTGCCCTCAGAGTCTCCCACGGCTCTGCCAGGTTCTGCTCGCCCCTCTGAGCCCTCTCGGGCTCCGCCTCACGAGTCTCCAAGGGCCCCTCACGAGCCTCCTAGGGCTCCTCCTCACGAGCCTCCCAGAGCTCTACCCCTCAAGTCCCTCAGGGCTCCACCCCTCAAGCCTCTCACGGCTTCGCCTCTCGAGTCTCTCAAGGCTCCATCCCTCGAGTCTTTCATGGCTCCACCCCTCAAGCCTCTCACGGCTTCGCCTCTCGAGTCTCTCAGGGCTCCATCCCTCGAGTCTTTCATGGCTCCACCCCTCAAGCCTCTCACGGCTTCGCCTCTCGAGTCTCTCAGGGCACCATCCCTGGAGTCTTTCATGGCTCCACCCCTCAAGCCTCTCACGGCTTCGCCTCTCGAGTCATTCAGGGCTCCATCCCTCGAGTCTTTCATGGCTCCACCCCTCAAGCCTCTCACGGCTTCGCCTCTCGAGTCTCTCAGGGCTCCTCCGCCTCTCAGGGCATCCCCTCTCGAGTCTTTCATGGCTCCACCCCTCAAGCCTCTCACGGCTTCGCCTCTCGAGTCTCTTAGGGCTCCTCCGCCTCTCAAGCCTCTCAGGGCTCCCCCTCTCGAGTCTTTCAGGGCTCCTCCTCCTCTCAAGCCTCTCAGGGCTTCGTCTCTCGAGTCTTTCAAGGCTCCCCCTCTCAAGCCTCTCAGGGCTCCCCCTCTCGAGTCTTTCAGGGCTCCTCCTCCTCTCAAGCCTCTCAGGGCTTCGTCTCTCGAGTCTTTCAAGGCTCCCCCCCTCAAGCCTCTCGAGCCTCCCAGGGCTCGGCCACTAGAGGCTCCTATGGCTCTGCCTCCCGAGCCTCCTACGGCTCCCCCTCCAGAGCCTCCTACGGCTCCACCTCCCAAGCCTCCCAGGGCTCGGCCACTAGAGGCTCCTATGGCTCTGCCTCCTGAGCCTCCTACGGCTCCCCCTCCAGAGCCTCCTACGGCTCCACCTCCCGAGCCTCTCATGGCTCTGCTCCCAAAGACTCCAGAGCTTCCTAGGGCTCCGCCTCTTGAGCCTTCCACGGCTCCACCATCCGAGCCTCCTACAGCTCTGCTCCCTAAGACTCCAGAGCCTTCTAGAGCTTCGCCTCCCGAGCCTCCTGCGGCTCCGCCTCCCAAGCCTCCTACGGCGCCACCTCCCCCAGCTCTGCCTCCAGTGTCTACCAGGGCTTCACTCCTGGAGCCTTCTACGGCGCCACCTCCTACGGCGCCACCTCTATGGGCTCCACTTCGTGAGCCTTCCAGGCCTTCGCCCCTAAAGCCCCCCTTGGCTCCACCTCCAGAGCCTTCCAGGCCTTTGCCCCTAAAGCCTCCGTCGGCTCCACCTCCGGAGCCTTCCAGGACCCCACCTCCGGAGCCAACTACGGTGCCGCCTCTGACGGCTCCGCTTTCACGGCTCAGCCCGGACTTCCTGACCCTCTACCTGTCATGAGGCCTCTTCCCTGGCCTCCGGACCCTATTCCTGTCCAGTGGTCACCTTCCAGACCCCCGGACCCAGTCCCTGTCCTCCAGTCGCCTTCCAGACCTCCTGACCCAGTCTCTGCCCTATGGCTGCCCCCTAGACCTCCCGACCACCCGCCTGTCCACTATGTTCCCCCTGACCTTGCCTTGAACTGCCCGTTGACCCCCATGGACTGTTTCATTCCCCTTTTGTGCCTTCTGTCCCCTCGAGCTCACACGCTCGTTCTGTCCCCTCGAGCTACGCAACCCAGCGTGGCCGTCAGGAGCCGTCCTATTCAGAGGGGGGAGTACTGTCACGAACCCCGCTCCTCTGCCCCATCTCCGCTTCCTCGAAGCACGCACCAGTACACTCCGAGCGTGCTCGCTTCCGCTCCCTCGCTCCGCCCCTTGAGCTCGTGACGCTCTTTTTCCTCCCTCAGGCTTCCACGCCCGGTTTGCTATTACGAGCTCTCGCTCAGTAAACTCTCTCCCCTCTGACTCATGTTCGCATGCACGCTCCGGTGGCCAGAACATTATGACCACCGGCACTTTCTCAATCACCCCTTTATTATGTACACCTGCACTCGTCCCATCACCTAGTTATTCGTTTCACCTGCACCGCTCGTTTGTTCCCCTATATATATCACATCCCTTTCGTTTCACTCGGGTTGGTTATTGTATGTATTTAGATTCCCGTGTTTTGACCCCCGCTAGTCTCATCTAGTTTCGCCCCGCTAGTCTCATCTAGTTTTGCCCCCGCTAGTCTCATCTAGTTTTGCCCCTGCTAGTTTCGGTCTAGTTTCGACCTCCCTCCTCTTGATTATCCTCTTAGCTTGCCAACTCGTTCCCTGTCTTCGTTCCCACTCGCGCCATAGTTGTTAACTGTTTTGCCCCTTCGACCCCGCTATCGTTGACCACTCTCTCCGGATTTGCCCCTTTACCCTTTCTGATTCCCGGCTCCGACCTTACGCACCCCCTTGACCATTCTTCACTGGACTTGCCCCTTTTTGAACTGTTGCCTGCTTTATGGATTAATAAAGCAGTCTTCCCCTCAACATTGTGACTGTCTCTTTTTGTGTGCGCGTTATAGGTATGGCCAGCATCATTCAATCACTGCCAACCATGTTAAAATAAGATTTTGCATAAAACATTCTGAAATATATGTACTGATTACCATTGTCCCATTGTTGCCAAACATGTTGAGTGGTCCAAACATCATCTTCAGCTGAAACTGAACTTTTGATTGGATGTTAGGAGTGAATGCACTTGGCTGAATAGGAAAATAAGGATCCTCCCTTTCCCTAATTAGGAAATGGCTCAAACTCCAGTGTCCTGTCTGTCTGCACTGGTCTCAGAATAGTTTGAAAAGCACCATATTTTTATCCTAACTCTGTATTTAGCCTTTGAAAACAACATTTCTCAGCTTTTGGATACATCCAGGTTTTGTTTTATTAAATTGTTTTATTTTGCTTTTAAGTTTTGCTAGAGTTGTACAGCACTTAGGATCAACGTCTGTTGTACTAGAAATACTATCTGCTGCCTTGAGTACCCAGCCTTTTTCTTTAATATGAAATCAGATGTAGTCTTAAAGCGAAACCATCGCATGTCACACAAGTTGCACAGCAGAAGCAGTGACAGGGTGCCGTAGCCATGGTCTCTCTGTGTTTATGTTTGTTCCTGGCTGTCTCTGTCCTCTCCCACAAGTTATATTTAGTAGTGATAAACCATATTGAAATTCAATCTGCTGTCTTACAAGACTAAAAGCTGGAGACTTCCCACCATATTCAATCAGAGAGATGTACCAACAGTTCCTAGATTCTATAATTTTAGACTGAGATGCTTAACAATGTTTCTCCCAGAATGTATTTCTTCCAGTGTAAAACAAGTCATTTTCTGCTGAGAATACACATAATAGTAGTTTTCCCTTTTGATCTTTGCAGCACTGCATACGACTTAGTGAAATATTTCCCCTAATTCCAAGATATAGTAAACCTGAAAATATATAAATATATATAAATGATAATATAAATGATAGTTTCATGGGACTTGGAGTTGTCACTTTCAAATGTTTATATTTTTAGGTGAACTAGATTTCAAAGCACAATCAAATTAATCCAAGCATTTTACAATAAGAAAGACTTAAAAAAAAGAAAAGAAAAGTAGATTTCTGTCATTTTAAACCTTTAAAACACTCTTTCTTTTGTGGATAATAAAAAGAGAAAGATGCAGAATATTGCTATACAATGATAGTGAATGGGTGACGTGGGTTGACAAAAATAGTACCTTAAAATAAAGTAGTCCATATGACTTGTGGGCTATATATCAAGTCTTTTAAGATTGGTGTGAGAAACATTTACAATTGTAAAGATTGTAAATCTTTTGTGTTCCATGGAAGAAAGTGTTTGGAATGACTGCCACAAAATCCTTAACAAAAACCTTGATAAGAGACATCCTAAAGCTGAAGTATGTAATTTCTGTGACACTAGCGCCACAGAAAGGAATTGCAAATATAAACTTTCTGAATACGCACCTCATCTGCTGTTTGTCAAACAAATAGATAGTCCCGCCCCAACATACGCCAACAGAGTAATTTTTATAGTCCCAAAGAGACACAGTATTTACAGTTTTAGAGAAAATTAACCTATGAATGGCTTACTAATAGATGTCTCTGCATATTAAGCTGGGATAGGAGAAAGTATTTTTACACTGAAAAAGTTACTCATTCAGCTTTAATTTCAAGTCTCACATCTGCAGCCAGAGGATCTTAGCCAGAACAAATTCCTCTCTAGAAACAATCTTCTCCCATATGCACCATGAAAAGTTGAGCATCACTAGTCTTCAACATCCATCCATCCATCCATCTTCAACCGCTTATCCGAAGTCGGATCGCGGGGGCAGCTGCTCCAGCAGGGGGCCCCAAACTTCCCTATCCCGAGCCACATTAACCATCTCTGACTGGGGGACCCCGAGGCGTTCCCAGGCCAGTGTGGAGATGTAATCTCTCCACCTAATCCTGGGTCTTCCCCGAGGCCTCCTCCCAGCTGGACGTGCCTGAAACACCTCTCTAGGGAGGCAGCCAGGGGGCATCCTTACCAGATGCCCAAACCACCTCAACTGACTCCTTTCGACTTCAACAGTGTTGAAGTCAGTGGTTAAATTGGCTTTTGTAGGGAGGGGGAGCCCTTATTTACGGTGAATGGTCATCATTCAAAATAACGCCGTAAAATGACTTAATGTGTTTTTACACCAAAGGGGCTCTTTTTCCAGTATTAATGTGTAAGTTAGGGTTGAGTAGTTATTCAAACAAAGACAAATACTTTACAATTCACTTATTTTATTATTATTTTTTATCTTGAATGTTAACAGGCAGGCAACGGATTTCACCCTCGGAAAATTTATGAAATGAACATGTTTGAAAATATTGCAAGCCAGAGACGAATATGTAAATGTATTTTTTATTTGTGCAATTTAGAAACGTTGAAGTCCCTTCGCACCTGTATGTTAATGAAACTCTTGCAGTAATTATTTATCATATTCATGCTGCCTGTGTTATTCTGTTGAGTGTTGAAAAACCATCGAGGAGAAACGCATCATGACAAGTTTTAGAAAGAAAAAAAAAAAGAGTAAACTCGTCCGCTTTGCGACAAACATTAGTCGTTCTATAATTGGTTTTTTTTATTATTATTAAAACTGAATAATAAATTAACAGGGAAGTAGAGATGGCAAAATAAATGTATAATCTCCGCCTTTATTGAGTTTTGTAATGCCTGATAGAAAAGTATCTATCTTTGTAGAGCAATATAATACTTTAGGCAATTGCAGAATAGTCCCATTAGTCACAGATACACTTAAAAAAATTGAATACACAACTATTTCTGGGCTTAAATGTTACAACAAACCAAATCAATGCAGAACATTGTATCTCAAAAGTAATACAATGTAGCCCCCCCCCCCCATGCACTACTTAAAGCCCGATGTGGCCCCTTTACCAAAATAGTTACAAATATTAATAATTACACACATCACCTTTACAAATTTGTTTCAGGATTTTACACGAGTAAAAGTACAATGTTTCAGTTTCATATGAAATAATCTAAACGTAGAATTATTAGAATTATTATTAGACATCAACAGTGGCCGTTTAAAATTTCAAGATGTGTTTCAGCTAGTATTTATTTTTCATAAATACATTAATTTATTATTATTATTACTATTATTTAAGACTAGCACACTGACCTAACCATGGTAATGAGGAGCCTTTCCTTCTGTGTAATATGTGTATAAATATGTAATATTATGCAGTAAATGAGATAATAATGGGCCCATATAAGTACAGTTTCTGTAGATTTTGACATCAACAACAAAAATAATGCCACTTGATGCATGTCCTTGGACTGGAAAACCATGAACAAATCTATGCAACATAAAAGGAAATGCAACGCAGGATACATTAAATACAGGTTTGTGGCAGCGGGGGCGTGGTCAAGCACCCGTCCGGGAGAGAAAAGCGGTAAGGGCGCTCACACCTGGGCTAAATTATGTCTAACACCTGTCTCTAATTGCAGTAGAGCGAGGAGAGCGGATAAAAAGCCAGCAGCCGCAGAGCAGGGGGAGAGAGCCCGACACCAAGCCCAGCGAAACGAACTATATAATATTATTGTGTGAAAGTGGAAAAAGATTAAAGCCTTACTTTTGATGCTGTTTCCTGTCCCTTCCTTAGTGGAAAGTTGTACACTGGTGCCGAAACCCGGGAAGATTATTAGGAACACCTGTCTTCCAAAGGATGGAACAGAATCGCCCCGTAGAGTCCTCCCAGCTGGCTTACCCCGATCTGAGGAAAGCCATCTTGCAACGGGTTGGTCGGAGCCTGGAAGAAAGTCGCCAGCTCTTCCGGGCCTTGAAGCTCGACAAATCCGACCGCCCGTTTGCGTTCGCCCAGCGGCTCCGTGATGCCTGTCGGAGGTGGCTGCTCGCGCGGGACCGCGACGTCGAGGAGCTAGTCGACCAGGTGGTACTGGAGCAGTTTGTCCAGCGTTTGCCCCGGAAGACGGCCGAGTGGGTCCAGTGCCACCGCCCGGCGTCGCTGGAGGAAGCCGTCCGACTCGCGGAGGACCACATGGCGGTGATTCCCAGGGCGGATGAGCCCTCTCTCTCTGTCTCCCCTTCCCCTGTGTCTTCCCCTGTTTTTTTCCCTCCCCTCTTCCCTCTCGCTCTGCTCTCTCCCCAGGGTCCGTTCCTGCCCCCCGCAGGCGCGGAGCGTTTGTGAGACCAGCCTCCCGGCCTTGGGAACACCCGCCTAGCCCTTCCCCGTCCTTCAGCCGCTCTCCTCCTCAGGTGGGGGCACCCGCCAGCACGGGTGCGGCCGCAGCGTCTGGGCCGGTCTGCTGGAGGTGCGGAGACCGGACCACTTCCGGGATCAGTGTCCGCTGATGGAAATAGGGGCAGTGGTGCGGGTCTCCGATGTTCCGCAGGCTGCCCCGATCGGGCTGGAGCGTGCACGGATTCGGTAAGAATCCAGGGGGTACATACCAAGCTTTGTTGGATACCGGCTGTAACCAGACCACCATCCACCAACGCTTGGTTCAACCCGGGGCACTGGGCTCAGCTAAACTGGTGAGGGTGAGGTGTGTGCATGGGGATATTCACAAGTATCCCGTGGTGACTCTGGCGATCAAATTCCGGGGAGAAAAACATAGTGTGGAGGCAGCGGTTAGTTCCCGCCTCACCCATCCGCTAATTTTGGGTACGGATTGGCCGAATTTTAGAAAGTTATTGGAGGGAGACTAAGTACAGCACCGTGGAGAAGGAGTGTCTGGCCATCAAATGGGCGGTCCTCACCCTCCGGTACTACCTGCTGGGGCGGGCCTTCACCCTCTGCTCGGATCATGCCCCACTGCAGTGGCTCCACCGCATGAAAGATACTAACGCCCGGATCACCCGTTGGTATCTGGCCCTCCAGCCTTTTAAGTTCAAGGTGGTCCACAGACCGGGGGTGCAGATGGCTGCCGCCGACTTCCTCTCCAGAAATGGGGGGGGGAGTGGTAGGCAGGCCGGATGACGCCCCGGCCTGAGTCAGGCGGTGGGGTATGTGGCAGCGGGGCGTGGTCAAGCGCCCGTCCGGGAGAGAAAAGCGGTAAGGGCGCTCACACCTGGGCTAAATTATGTCTAACACCTGTCTCTAATTGCAGTAGAGCGAGGAGAGCGGATAAAAAGCCAGCAGCCGCAGAGCAGGGGGAGAGAGCCCGACACCAAGCCCAGCGAAACGAACTATATAATATTATTGTGTGAAAGTGGAAAAAGATTAAAGCCTTACTTTTGATGCTGTTTCCTGTCCCTTCCTTAGTGGAAAGTTGTACAAGGTTATGTTTAATCTATGGCAGGACGACACAGAGGCGTTTCCAGCATTGAAGGACATCCGGGGCTTAGCCCAGACCATTTTATTTTCACACTAGCAACCACTTCCCTGTAGTCCAAAGCTGGTGAGAGGGTATTCTTTGAGTTTTGCTCTGGCTCGGCCTGTTTCTACAGTTCCTAAACCTTCCACTTTAGTACTATCCTCGACTAACTCATCCTCTCTCCTCCCTGAATCATCTGTGATGCAAAAGAACAGATACAGCACATAACTTATTGCAAATCAGCTTCAAACAACTAATTCATTAAGTGCTACATATGTCAAATTGTAGACCAATACCATTGAAGAAGAGCAGATCAGTGGGATTGCCCTAATATCTATCATGATTCTTGAATTTTCATGTACATTAACATAAAGTCATCACAAAAAGAGTTATATTATAGTGAGTAAAGTGAAGCAATAAATCTTTTTTTATATACATAAATTATATTTTTGACATAAATAGTCAAAATGATGTATAAGATCCTAAGTTAAAGCAATACATGAATGACTTTAGTCTAAGTTCATTGACACACCATGGCATCGAACTGTATATAATTCTCCATGTTCATCTGTCAAAATCCTTTCATTAGGATCATTGGGATAAACAATGTTTCACTTTTAACTTTCTCTAAAGTAAAGTGACTGATTAATTGCCAGTTTCCATGCCTGATTCTGGCACATCTTTGCTACCCTCAAAGTGTATATTTACTTCAAACTAATATCACAAAACAAGTCACACATACATTTTATGCTAATGCTTATTGGTTATCCTTAGCGAAAACAACACCTGATAAACAAGAAAATTGTGCTCCGAACGGGACTCCAACCTCGGTCTCCGGCGTGAGAGACGGACACGCTAACCACAAGGCTAGAGGCTACAACATATTGAGGTTTAGCCTACTGTGGGTGAAAGCCAGCCAGATGATGATCTTTAGACTTTAAGGACAAAAACAATTGTGAATTCTTACCCACTGACTTCTTTCGGAAATTTTAGTTAATTTTTGCTGTCTTTCCTGCTAACTGCTGTTAACTCGCCACTAAGTAACGTTGATGTCAGCTCCTCCCCACCTGCTGCATATTCAACAGAGAGGAAGAAACGGAGTCGCCCATAGGCTACCGACAGCAAAGAAACTTATTCTATAGGCTAGATTATGCCTATTTTTACAGGCTGTATGCAGTATGTGCAAAGTCAAAACACAATGAAATAAGGCAACTTATGATTTCGGGGGTTTACATAGGTTATTGTCCGGTTTCATATTTGTCAGTCAACTTTTCAAAATTCATTCGGGGCTACACTCAAAACATTCGGGGCTGAAGCCCCGGCAAAATCGGCTACCGCCGCCTCTGAAGGAGACGGAGCTGAGCTCCGTCAGGGTGTGTTGTGGACCTGAGGAGGCAGAGCTGCGCTCCGGTGCGCTCCAGCCCAATTTAACTTCTGGTTGAAGTCAACAGTGTTATCTTCAACAGTGTTGTCTTATTTGTATTCACTTGTTAATTGCATTATAACAGGTCATGGCAGGGCAATAATGCAGTTCCCAGGGCTCCACTCATTCTGAATATTGTCACACTGTATATTTTCTTGCTGGTGATGATGAGACACCTGACAGCTCTTCCCCAAATCTCTATATGGTTAAATGAAGAAGCTAAATATTGACAGAGACGCATTGTTGAAATGCTTGTTTGTCTCTTCAGCAAAGCAGAAACTGAAAGATTCCTATCAATTTTTCAGTTTGTTGGACACGGCTCACACTCTTTTGATTTGTAGGCCTATTTGCTACAATTGAATTAGGCAGATGGTCTTGCAACTTAAATGCTATTCAAATAGTATCATTGCATTTATCGTAGGGTTATTATGATGTATTGTTTGAAACAATTATGTAACAAAGAGAACACAAGAAAACATTCCAAATGTTATCTTCATGCAATGTGACAACTCATTTTGAGAATTTCAAAAACACCTTGTAGATGTCTAATGTAGAATGCATGGCACAAACGTATGCACATAATATAGGCAATAATCTACCTAGAGAAGATATGATATTATTAGATGACTCATTCTTCATTCACGCTGGTGAACTCTTAAGTACCCCTATGAAATATCACCATGGGACTTTGCCATTTGTAAAGTTAGTACATGGATCCATATTTTGCCCTGTTCAAATGTGCTGCTGAATATTTTCTAACAAGGCTGGTTGTCCTTATAACTATTGAAATCGCAACAATATGCCACATTTTCTAATACATTTGTTTATGTTGTGCTTTAAATAAATGCTCAATAAAAGTGTAATTTCAGTAAGTCAAAAATGAACACAACTTATGCAATAAAACTAATATAATATAAACATGTTGATCTTAGGGGTACAAACAAGTTCTGTTTCACGCTAAGCATATGTTTAATGAGTAGCTTAGGTTTTAAGCTTTGGATCTATGTAAATACTGCATTAGAGCTATCTTAAACTTAGCCATTATCATGAAACTCAGGGGTGAAGTCGCAAAAAAGTTGCACCACTTTAGTGTGTGGTATTTCAGCACAAAATGCCAAGTCTTATTCACTAACCACCCTCATTCTAGTATAAGCAGGCACAATCAGAACTGAAATTGCATTGCATCTTTAGTATTTAAATCAAGTCACTGGCATTCATTTCCATGCAAACATGCCTCCTTTCTAAATAAATTAGGCTTATTATACAGTAGATTATGCTTCATTCACAAAAATTGCCTGGCGCAATTTACATCGCGCTATTATCGCTGATGAAAACAGGCTGTAAAATGAATTTTATTTGAAAGAGATGTTAATTTTTTGTTGATCTTATCAGCAGTAATTCATAAAAATTATGGAGAAGGTGTTAAAATCTGTTATATATCCAGATGTGTTGTAAAGATTAAAGATATGATTCAGGGGGGCCTGGGTAGCTCAGCAAGTAAAGACGCTGACGACCACCCCTGGAGTTGCGAGTTCGATGTGAGTGAGTTTCCTAAGCAACCAAATTGGCCCAGTTGCTAGGGAGGGTAGAGTCACATGGGGTAATCTCCTCTTGGTCGCTATAATGTGGTTCTCGCTCTCGGTGGGGCACGTGGTGAGTTGTGTGTGGATGCCATGGAGAATGGCGTGAAGCCTCCACATGCACTATGCCTCCGTGGTAACGTGCTCAATAAGCCATGTGATTAGATGCGTAGATTGACGGCCACAGACGCGGACGCAACTGAGATTCGTCCTCTGCCACCCGGGTTGAGGTGAGTCACTACGCCACCACGAGGACTTAGAGAATTGGGAATTGGGGAGAAAGGAGGAGAAAATGAAAATAAATAAATAAATATATGATTCAGGTGTCTGAATTGCTGTAGTGAGTAATTCTGTTAATTTGCAGTAGAGTGTGTCAGATAACGGTTGCACTCTCCACTATAAAGCATTCAGAATCAGCTCACAAGATCAGAATTGATCTGTGTTTCCTTTGACCTGTCAAGGTAACTGTCTATAGTTAAGTAAATGCAAGAAAGAACGGTAACACAATTTACTATGTTAATAATTACAATCACATCACTGTTGGTTACATTTTGAATGGCAAACATTATACAAATGTAGGTCAATGGGAGATTTTAAAACTCTAATCTTAAATTTCTTAAGAATAATGTTTATGATACACAAAAATAGATAGCACATGATAGCACGTCTCTATGATATTCTGATCCATAGATCTGAAGTCTATGGAATTTTTTGTTTGTTTTATAGTCTACCAGGCAAGAATTGTAAGTCTGATCGCGTAGAAAAGTAATAACACACCTCTCTTAAACAAGCTGCAAGGTTTGAGGTGTCATTACGTACAGTAGTACAGTACAGTAGTAAAGTGTGCGGATCAAGTTGCATGCCAAAGTTCAATACTTAAGAGTTAGGATTAGTTACTTAGTTCAAATCATTAATCCTAAATATAAGGTGTAATAATAGCGATGCTTGCATAATCAAGCAACACTTAAATAGAATGTGTGAGGGATATCAATACAGTGCTGCCTGTAATCATTAAAATATTTTAAAATGTTCCTTGTTCAGATACAGTGGAATGGTATTTAGTATATTTTAGTCTTTAACATGAACACATTGCATGCTATAAATACACAGACAGACAGAGACAGTCAGGGGTGTGAGCTCAAGGTCAGTCCATTAACAGGCAGGGTTCAGCGGAAGCAGAACTTTAATTCCAGTAAAACTAACTCACTCCCACCATTGATGAATGTCTTTCACATTTCACTGTTTTTGTAATTCATTTTAATTAATTAGTTTATTTATATAGAACATTACATTTACTATATATATTTATAGGAAAAATAAATGTATGTATTAAAAGTCAAGTTTAAAATTATTTTGTTAAAAGGAATAGTTCCTCCAAAAATGTAAATATTTTTCCAATTCATTCCAAACCAAAATTAATTTATTTCCTCTGCGGAACACAAAGAAATACATATTTTGGAATATATATTTATTACAGTGACTAATTTACAGTCTTTAAACTTTTAAGTCTAATATTGCAGTTGATTGTTACTCACTTTAAAGTTTAAAAAAGCATTCAAAAGTGTCATAAAAGTAGTCCATGTGACTCGTGGGTAATATTCCAAGTCTTTTGAAGTAATATGATCAATTTGTATGATGAAGAGACCAATATTAAAGTTGTTAGGTAAGTTTAAATTGTCATTGGTTTTTGTGTTATGATGTCAGGTCATGAACGCACGGTATTTGATGTGCCACCATATTGGATTTGTGCGCAGTTGACAAGAGATGATCAATGATTTGATCTGATAGTAATTTAAGAGTCTGTTTATCACACAAATTGATCTTATGGCTTCAGAAGGATATTATGCATGCGTCACGTTGACTGCTTTTAATGAAATTTAGGTTGCTTTTTTAAGCTTTAAAGTGTGGCTTTAACCAATGCTATTGTATGGAAATCAGCCATCGCAACATTCTTTAAAATATATTATTTTGGTTTTCGCCAAAAAAAAATTATAATAATTATGTGGGTTTAATATGACATCTGGGTAAGTAAATAATGACAGAATGTTCATTTTTGGGTGATATTTTTTCACCCAAAAAAATGAATAAGTAATTAAAATGTATAAATAAAATGACAAACTGGAATGATGTGATAATGCAGTGCAATTGAAGTAAATGTGCAGCATAGCACAGTGCTGAAATTTCTATTCCCATTTGATGTTCACTAACTCAGAAACCATTCTCATGAGGACACCACCGTAATTCAATCCATTAAAACCCTCTCTTGAATTTGCAATTCCAGTCACTCTTGGCTCTTTAAACAGGCATGCTTACCCTCTCCACCCCAGCTGTGCACAAAGAGTGGCCTAGTCACCCATTTGTGTCGCATTTCTTGGAAGATGAGACGTGCTTGTTGCACTTCCCGAGTGTCTGAGCTGCCATTCTGAGAGCCAGCTTTATCCCTTGGGATGTAATGTTAGGGGGTGCATCCTACTCAAGCCCCTAAAACAGGCCTGGAAGAGAGCTCATGATTAAATGTCCACAGTAGTTATGCCATACATCCCACCTGACCCAGCTAACCCAGGCTGACTGGGCTTATAAATAGATAGCTCAGAGGAGAGGGTTCGGGGTCATACACTCACACAGGGGCCTATTTAATGCTCATCTGTACAACAGTCTCTCTTTGAAGTCCTTCAATGGAAGGGAGAGCTTCATCATCATCTTCATCATCATCATTTGGGTGATTTTACTCTCTTAAGGGTCACTGATAGAATCATTCAAGCTAAATAGAGTGTCTGTCGGTCACACTTGTATGCACATGATTGCTATCACACATCACATCTCTCTCCCACAAATATGCAGACATGCATTTTATGGAAGTTTAGGAAGAGCAACAGTGAACTCACTTTCTGAGATCATAGGTTTGCACGTGTGAAATGTATTATCAGCGTAGAGTCCACAACATTGTTAATTTTTGTTGGTCATTTCTTAGTTCTATTAGGCGATGTCCACACAAATCCATTTTTAAAACACCATGGGTTTGCAAGTTTGCATGGGTCTGAAAATCTCTGTTGTCAGTTGAAGAAAACACTGTTCTAGTGTGAATGAGAAGTGTAAACAGATTTGTTTATTAGACATGGCCTTATTGCGTGTTCATGTCAGAATAACCGTAATTGTCAGATTCCGTTTTGGAAAAAGCATTCACATTTTCATAGAACTTGTAATTACAAGTTGTAAACTCAGAATTCTATAAAAGCTGTGACTTGACAGTCATGACGTCATGTAAAAAGCACTATCATGTCTCAGTCTTTAAAATTTGCATGGGCTAACCTACATGTCTTCACACTGAACACAAGTTTATATAGTAGCATTATAACTGAAAAGATTGTCACCTATATTTCAGTTATGGTACTACTCCAGTACAGAAGATACTGTATACAGAAAATCCTTAGCTTTACTGTAAGGATTTACAGTACTTAAAATAAGCTGATACTTATATTACATAAAATTTCATTAGTCTGGAAGAAAAACATAATCATGGTTTATCTTCTGCAACATTACAACCATAGGAATGTTTAAAAAAAGAACATATTATTAAACAACAAATACATTATCAGCAAATCAACATTGTGCAGTTGAACAACTACAAAATAACTGTGTGTTTGGCAGTATGTGTAGATGTGTGTGTGTGTATAATATTTGCAAATGTTAACCCTATAAAGCTGTGCGTATCATATTTATTACACAATTTTATATAGCCTTTACATCATCAACAAGATAAATACTGTACTTTGCTGAAACCCTGTTGTAAGCAATGTATAAGATATCTTACAATGCCTCCTTGTGAAAGTTTTTGTACTTCTATAAGTAGAAGACCTTGTAATATAATTTCTAAAATGGTCGCCTTCATATTTTTTTGCAACTGTATTTTGTAGGGAAATATTTGCTGATTTTGAGAAAGTAAAAGTAACAATAATGTTAATTATTATTGATTTTTTGGTTGTATAAATTCTTTGATAGACTGGGGTGGGGTTTAATAAGTTTTACTTCTTCCCACTCCATTTTCAAGCATAAGTGTATAAGTTATTATTATTGTGTATCTTTTCTGTTGTCACACTATTTTTGCTTGAAAATAAATAAATAAATAAATAAATAATAAATAATTATACCATTTAATGTTGAGGATAACCCAAAGGCATTTTGAGAGTTTTTAAGAGTTTGATCTTAAACAGATCAAAAATGTCCTGAAAATAACAGAAGGTATAAACATACAATAGCATTGGTTAAAGCCTCACTTTAAAGCTTAAAAAAGCAACCTAAATTTCATTAAAAGTAGTCTACTTAACTACTCTGCATAATATCCTTCTGAAGCCATACGATCACTTTGTATGATAAACAGACTCTTAAATTACTATCAGTTCAAATTATTGATCATCTCTTGTCAACAGCGCACAAATCCAATATGGTGGCACATCAAAAACCGTGCGTTCATGACCTGACATCATAACACAAAAACCAATGACAATTTGAACTTAACCTAACAACTTTAATATTGGTCTCTTCATCATAAATGTGATCATATTACTTCAAAAGACTTGGAATATTACCCACGAGTCACATGGACTACTTTTATGACACTTTTGATTACTTTTTTAAACTTTAAAGTGAGTAACAATCAACTGCAATGGTATTTAAATTGCAACTTTACTTATATTCAACCAAACGGAATATCAAAACAAATTCTCTTCATAATGACCGAATATGCTTTGTTCCCCGTCTGTCACTCTCTCGACCTTGTGTCGGAGAAGCGACACTAGGGGTCTCTCTTGAGCGCCGAATATGCCTCTGAACTATGAAAAAAGGCCAATGAGAAGTTGGCAGACAGTATTTGCATACCCACCCCCGGACATACGGGAATAAAGGCGAGGAAATACTATGAGTTCATTCAGAAATTTTCTTCGGAGACCATGGATGTGCATGCTGTTTGCTACGAGTCACACCTGTTCCTGTATTCCTCTGATGCTCTCCATGCTGTTGGATCAACGGCACATTACAGCGGCTTTCTCATTCCTTGCACGCAGTGCAGTTTGCCCCTGGGCGCTTCGACAGCGCAGAGAAAAAACTCTAAAAGAGTTATTAAAAGAGTGATTTTCTTAAAAGAGATATTTTCACTAAAAGAGCAATACACAATGGCGTTGAACATCCTTTTCAGGACACGTCTTTTTAAAGATGCCTTTCCACCCGTGTAGTTCCTGGATTCTGTAGAGTGCTCTCCACTTCAGACGGCCACAGGCGTTGTCTTGTGTGTCTGGGCAGCGATCACACTGAGGCTACATTTGTGAATGGTTCATGCTTGCACTGCGAGGGCATGACCATGGCAACGGCTCTCTTTCAATAGAAAGCTAGCCACTCCAGCTGCCCCCCCGCATTGCCCCCGCATTGCTCCATCTTCCCACGGGATTGAGGACGATGCCGCTGGAGGCGATCTGGGGGATGGTAGCGGGTGCAGCTCCGCCGGGTACGCCCCCTCGGACCACCCGCCCCCCAGCACTCTCGTTGACTCCCGTCCCTGCTCGAGGCAACAGCGGCCCGCCTTACAGCCTACCTGCCTATCCTCTGGAGCTCGAGGTGGATGAGCTCGCTGCTGCATCAGAGAGCATGGTATCTGACGCGGATGGGCTGCCGTCTTCGGGCCAGCACGCCCAGGCTGAGGCTGACGCTCAGATGACCGACATGCTTTCCGGGCCGCCACCAGCATGGGCTTGGACTGGAACCCTCCATCCTCCCCACAGCCATCGCGGTTGGATGACTGGTTCCTGGGGTCTGGGTGCCACTCACAGCCACGCACCAACCCCCCCCCCCCCGGTCCCGTTTTTTCCCGTTCCCGTTTTTCCCGGTGGTGCATGATGAGCTGACGTCATCGTGGAGAGCACCCCTCTCCACTCATCACAAAGCCACTCGCTCATCCGCTCTCGCTACCCTCGACGGCAGAGCGGCCCATGGGTATATGCGATTCCCCCGGTGGATAGGGCTGTTGCGCTCCACCTGTGTCCCGGAAAGCCTACCACCTGGCGGGGTCACCCTGTGCTCCCTTCCAAGGCCTGTAGGACAACATCCTCGCTGACCGCGAGGGCCTACAGTGCCGCCGGACATGCCGCTTCCCGATGTGCTGCAGGAACTGCGCTCAGCGACCGACCTCACCCTTAGAGCCACAAAGGTCACAGCGCAGTCACTCGGGCAGGCTATGGCCAAGCTCCTTCCCTCAATGCATGTAAGGGCCCCGGCCGTTTATTGCTCTATGCGGAGAAACATAGAGAGAAAAGAGGCCCAGCCAGGCTCGGCCCATTCCCAAGTTGGCAAGCGTCGCCTTGTTCCCCTGTCCCCTGTTGCCTTGTTCCCCAGAAGGATTATGAATACTTTTTTGGGGCATTGGGGAAGGGTACGTGCAGTCTGACACAGCTGGTCACCTGTGCACGTGAAATACCTGCCCGCTCCTGTGTCAGCAGAACACGTACACGGCTCAGCGCATGGCATGATTTAAATTGGACCCCTAGTGTCGCTTCTCCGACAGACAGTACAGCGACAGACGGGGAACATCTAGGTTACGTATGTAACCTCCGTTCCCTAATGGAGGGAACGAGACGTTGTGTCCTCCCAGCCACGTCGCTGAGCCGAGCCACTGTAGTGGCCGGACCATTTCCGGCTCCTCAGAAAAATCCTGAATGAACTCATAGTATTTCCTCGCCTTTACACCAGTATGTCCGGTGGCAGGGTATGCGAATACTGTCTACCAACTTCTCATTGGCCTATTTTTCATAGTTCAGAGGCATATTCGGCGCTGAAGAGAGACCCCTAGTGTCGCTTCTCTGACACAACGTCTCGTTCCCTCCATCAGGGAACGGAGGTTACATACGTAACCTAGACGTTTTTCATCATGACAAATTTTTTTTCCAATTTTGTCTATTTGCTCTCCTAAAGGTCCTATGGAGAACTGACCAACTGCACATTTCTGGTGGCTCTGAAGATGAACTGTTTCTGGCCCAACCGACTTGTGGACGAATTCTTCATCCAGGTCCACAGGCACTACTTCTACGACTGCTCATTGTCAGGACGGCTGCTTCATGACCCACCAAATCGGATCCTGGGGCCTTTTATTGTTGTGCCCATTCTGGTGACACTATTCATGACTGCTCTAGTGGTGTGGAGGAGTAAACATAGTGAGGGAATTGTGTAGGCTATGGTAGTTAACCAGGTACAAGTCCAGAACAAGACAAGGTGACAGACTATGAACATTAGAAAATACTTTTCTTTCTCAAGAGTTTTTCATCAGGAGGTTGGATATGGAACAATCAACGCACTTTCCAATACAGAACATTTTCACTGTGTTATCGGTAACAGGAAACATACAAGAAATGGTAACGTACAAGTCATTTGTAGAGAAAAAACTCTTTCTTTTAGTTTTTGACTAAATACTTTGTAATGCCAGCATATCAGCAGTATATTAAATTGATCTACGTCTGGATCACTACATCTTATGAACACTGGACTTTTCACTCGTCAACCTCAATACATTTCGCACTTATGAAAACTTGTATTGTTCTTTGTGTCAAATGCTGACAGTGGCAGCCATGAATAATATTATCCTGATGAAAAAATAACAATAAAAGGTAAATACCAATGACATTTCTAAGTTTGATGATCCCAAAAATGTAAATATGTTTCAAAATTGTGGGCCTAATGAAATTAAATTGTATTAATATGTTGTTTGAACAGATTTACACTACTGGAAACAATTAGTTTTTTTACCACAGAGATTTTTAACTTCCTGCATCACCAATGAGCTGACATATACTGTGTATATATATATATATATATATATATATATATATATATATATATATATATATATATATATATACACAGGTGAAACTCGAAAAATTAGAATATCGTGCAAAAGTTCATTAATTTCAGTAATTCAACTTAAAAGGTGAAACTAATATATTATATAGACTCATTACAAGCAAAGAAAGATATTTCAAGCCTTTATTTGATATAATTTTGATGATTATGGCTTACAGCTTATGAAAACCCCAAATTCAGAATCTCAGAAAATTAGAATATTACATGAAATCAATAAAAAAAGGATTTTAAATACAGAAATGTCGGCCCTCTGAAAAGTATAATCATGCATATGTACTCAGTACTTGGTTTGGGCCCCTTTTGCATTAATTACTGCCTCAATGCAGTGTGGCATGGATGCTATCAGCCTGTGGCACTGCTGAGGTGTTATGGAAGACCAAGATGCTTCAATAGCGGCCTTCAGCTCTTCTGCATTGTTTGGTCTCATGTCTCTCATCTTTCTCTTGGCAATGCCCCATAGATTCTCTATGGGGTTCAGGTCAGGCGAGTTTGCTGGCCAATCAAGCACAGTAATACCATGGTCATTGAACCAGGTTTTGGTACTTTTGGCAGTGTGGGCAGGTGCCAAGTCCTGCTGGAAAATGAAGTCAGCATCTCCATAAAGCTTGTCTGCTGAAGGAAGCATGAAGTGCTCTAAAATGTCCCGGTAGACGGCTGCGTTGACTCTGGACTTAATAAAGCACAGTGGACCAACACCATCCGATGACATGGCTCCCCAAACCAACACAGACTGTGGTAACTTCACACTGGACTTCAAGCATCTTGGATTGTGTGCCTCTCCATTCTTCCTCCAGACTCTGGGACCTTGGTTTCCAAATGAGATGCAAAATTTGCTCTCATCAGAAAAGAGGACTTTGGACCACTGAACAACAGACCAGTTCCTTTTTTCTTTAGCCCAGGTAAGACGTTTGACATTTGAAGCCCATGTCCAGGACCCGTCTGTGTGTGGTGGCTCTTGATGCAGTAACTCCAGCCTCAGTCCACTCCTTGTGAAGCTCCCCACACATTTGAATGGCCTTTTCCTGACAATCCTCTCCAGGCTACGGTCATCCCTGCTGCTTGTGCACCTTTTTCTTCCACACTTTTCCCTTCCACTTAACTTTCTATTAATGTGCTTTGATACAGCACTTTGAGAACATCCAACTTCTTTTGCAATTACCTTTTGTGGCTTTCCCTCCTTGTGGAGGGTGTCAATGATGGTTTTCTGCACAACTGTCAGGTCAGCAGTCTTCCCCATGATTG
Organism: Xyrauchen texanus; assembly: GCF_025860055.1. Taxonomy (NCBI): domain Eukaryota; kingdom Metazoa; phylum Chordata; class Actinopteri; order Cypriniformes; family Catostomidae; genus Xyrauchen; species Xyrauchen texanus. Next base: position 24,690,381 of record NC_068289.1, read on the forward strand.
TGAATTCAACTGAACCAGACTGAGAGACCATTTAAAGGCTCAGGAACCCTTTGCAGGTGTTTAGCTGATTAGAGTGTGACACTTTGAGCCTACAATACTGAACCTTTTCACAATATTCTAATTTTCTGAGATTCTGAATTTGGGGTTTTCATAAGCTGTAAGCCATAATCATAAAAATTATATCAAATAAAGGCTTGAAATATCTTACTTTGCTTGTAATGAGTCTATATAATATATTAGTTTCACCTTTTAAGTTGAATTACTGAAATTAATGAACTTTTGCACGATATTCTAATTTTTCGAGTTTCACCTGTATATATATACAGTTGAAGTCAGAAGTTTACATACACTTAGGTTGAAGTCATTAAAACTCATTTTTTATCCACTCTGCTGATTTCATATTAGCAAACTATAGTTTTGGCAAGTTGTTTAGGACATCTACTCTGGGGAGAGTTGAGGTAGTGTCAAAGATTTCAGATGCCTGAATAATCACATCTGTGTTCCTCTGACAAAAATCACCCAGACATGTATAGGCAAGACTGGACAAAAACAGGCTGTTTTTGAATTATGAATGACCTTTGGTTTGTTCATAACATTTACACAATTCTATCACTTTTTCAGAGTAAACAATGATCTGATTTGTTGGTGCTATATCAGGGTAGTTCAACTCTCTTGAGCAGCATTATAAAAAATTAAATGTTTTTGGAATCAAGTAATACCTGGTATCTGTAATGCTCTGTTAAGCAGCACACTATTTGACAAATATAACTCGAATGTTGCGTTTTGGATTGTGATGTGAGGTATAAAAATCACTTCATTTGATAAAAATAATACAATATCATGGTGAAAATTAATTGTTATACTTTCATTTGATTAAACCTTTAATTAATTAATTTATTTACACAACATATTGATGATACATTTTAAATTAACTGTTGATATGGAGTTCAGAAAAGAATAAAAAAAATAAACAGGTGTCGGACTCGGTATCGGCCAATATGGAATATCAGTACTCATTCTCATTCTTAAATAAATAGTATCTGGATATCCCTACTATTAGTTGTTGAAACCAATTTCAAAATCTCGAACATATTTCAATGTAACTCTTATCTGCTTTCTCTATGTACCATTTAGAATATGGATTGTTCCGACTCTAAATCTGTTTGAATGAGCAATGTTTAAAGCTGTTGAAAAGGAGGCCAATAAACACACACCTGTGTGACCAGACATTCTATGTTTATACAGCATGTTTGTACATTACTTGACAACACAAACAGTTTGGATAATGAACTATATTACTTGGCAGAAGAACTGTGCATGGGAATTGCACATATGCAGTATATATATATATATATATATATATATATATATATATATATATATATATATATATATATACTGTAGATTACTTTCTACTTTTTATTTTTGAAGCATTCCTTTAATTATTTAAAGTCCATAGAGTTTATTTCATGTTAAGATGATATTAACAGATCCAAAGTTGATCCTTATTGATCCAAAACAAATCACAATGACCCATAAAGCATCTCCATGTCCGTACAACTTCACTGGGCCATCAGTGACCTTGTTATAAGCTTTAACTTTCAGTCCACTGCATGTGTCCTTGAAACCTCTTTTCAAGGCAATTTACTTTTTTAAAGCTAATTAAGAATCTATTCAGTGAAGAGGAGCTAAATAATCTTTGTGTTCTCAGAAGTGTGACTGACAAATCAGCTTACAGCTCTGAGCCCTTAATGATGCCCCTTCACGCTGCACTGATCTCCAGGAACACTGCATGAATACATGCTCTGTTTCCTCTGTCCACATATATCTCTCCCTGGACTCACTATATATGTGTCTTATCACTAATTGCTGCCAAAATTTGCCGGCGGTTCACCACTACCGGTGAAGAGCTGCAAAGATCTGGCAAACATCTCCAGCTAATCACAAGCTCATTTGCATGTGAAAATAACGAATGCCAAATTTACGGTAAATCTGTGGCTAGTTTATACATTTTGTAAGGGCAAAGGAATAGTTCACTCAAAAATGAAAATTCTATCATCATTTACTCACCCTGATTTTGTTCCAAACCTCCTCAACTTTCTTTTCACTGTGAAACACAAAAGAAAAAATACTGCGGAGTGTCCAGATTTATCTTTTTCATTATGAAGGCTAAGGCTGTTAGTTTCCAAATAAATAAATAAAATATGGAATAACTGATTTGGTTTAAGAAATGTTGTGCTATTCTATTGTGATTATTTATCTATTATGAACAACACAAAACATGTTTTATTTAGAAGTATTGTCTTGAGATATGCAAGCTTTGGCTGTTTTCTCATAACCCAGGGCTGTATTGTTTTTATTTGCGCAGAGAGAATTGTCAGTCTCTGATGATATGTCTGCATTACGCATATCACAAACGAGTCTACCGTTTTTCTTCAGTGCAATTAAAATCAGTAATTCAGTTCTATTAAAATCAATCACTGATGCCATATTTGCAACCTATCTATGCAAATAAACCTGCAGTCTCTGTATAAACTCAGATGTGAACAGCATGTTTGAAATATCAATAAACAGAACCTCTAAATATGCATATTACACTCATTATTTAGGTGTGTAAAATTAATGTAATGTGAAGGGGGACAATGCAGAAACTATGCTTACTGCATTACATTAACACAATTTTGCACCAACCAGTGACTCATATTCACCTGTGCCACCTTCCAAACTGTGAGAACCTCATTTAATTGCACTTGAGTTTCTAAATAATATTGACTATTGCTCACCCCTACTGCACATTGATCTAAGAATAGATATTATCACAGATAAAGTTCAGTCCCGATAACACTCTCTGTGTTATAACATGTATTTATGAAAGAGCATTTCTCTACCTATTTTTGTATTCTCTTACTTTATATGTGACAGACAATGGTTTGCATGCTGAACTAGTAAGGACCTTTAACTGCAATTCAGCAATTCAGTCTTCACTCTTGGCTTCTCTTTCTAATAAGATGTTTTAGTTAGTTGATTGACTGATTGACTGATTGATGCTTGTAATTCTATGGATCTGGAGCATTTATTATTCTTGCCAAGCTGGGGTGGAGAGGACAGATGGCATTTTCATCACTGCTTTTGTATGCCAAACCTGTTTGAAGCAGTTCACAAGCTACAAATGACTCCAAGAGAGAGAGAGAGAGAGAGACCTGTTCTGAATCTGGTGTTCTAATTCTCTCTCTGTTTGGCGCTAATGTGTGATGCGATGACCTGGCAGAACATGTAGGCCAAACATGATATCGTCTTGTTTCTTTTTGAACTGTCAGTCAAATGACCGGCCGATCCTCTGGCTTTTCAATAAGTCTTCAAAAAGAGTATGCAGAATTGCTGGACCCTGAATATCTGGCTATTGCACAAGCTAAGAAAGCTACGTTTTCTCTTTTGCTACATTTTACTGTCAAATGGCAATTTTTGAAAGCTGATGAGATTTTGAGTCCATAGAAGGTAACAAATGAGATTTCTTTCATACCTTAGTTATTTTATATATACAGTACTGTGCTAATCTTATTATTTATACAGTACTGTCTTATATAGTCTTATAAGGTGTTTCACAAAAGCATTTGTCTTAAGATGGTTATTTATATCTTCAGCTTTACTGTGTCAATAGGAAATATAAATGTTAGACTCACAAACATTACTTTTGCAAATAGAAAAGATTAGAATAGAAGAACAGGGAGCCCTGCAACAGATGTCATGGCCCCCACAAAGCCCCCCACTGAACATCAGGTCAGTCTGAGATTACATAAAGAGACAGAAGCAATTGAGACAGCCTAATAGATAGAAGAACTGTGGTAAATCTTGGAACATCCTATCTGCCAACAACCAAGAAAAACTGTGTCCAGGTGTACCTAGGAGAATTGGTGCTGTTTTAAAGGCAAAGGTGGTCACACCAAATATTTATTTAGCTTTTTTATGTTTACTGGACTTTGTATGACATTAAGTGATCAATGAAAATTAGTTATGCCCTTATTTTTGAAGACATCCTCAGTACGCAACATTTTTCAAAAGTGCCTAAAACTTTAGCACAGTACTATATATATATATATATATATATATATATATATATATATATATATATATATATATATATATACACTAACTTAACACTTTATTAGGAACACTGTGTCCAAATAAAATGCCAAATATAGTCTTCTTCTGTTCTAGCACATCTGTCTCAATACTTGACATGTTGTGCATTCTAAGATGCTAACCAGCCTGGCCATTCTCCGTTGACCTCTTATCAACAAGGCGTTTCCATCTGCAGAACTGCCGTTCACTGGATGTTTTTTTGTTTTTGGCGCCATTCTGAGTAAACTCTAGAGACTTTTGTGCATGAAAATCTTCCATTGCAGAGATATGTTCTATGTATATGATGTTCTGGTGCAGAGATGTGGGTTTAGGAACTCGGTTGCTAAGGTAAGCTCATTTGGTTGCTAGGGAGTTGCCAGGGTAATACTAACAAGACTCCTTGCTAGCCAGAGTCAAATGAGCCAACCCAGAAGTCTCTGTGACATTCTGATCCATAGCCATTTTGAATGGAAGTCTATGAGTTTGGGTTGCTAGGGTGCACTAAATGGTTGCTAGGGCATGGCTAAGTATCTTTCTTCATGATATGTAAAGGCTACCTGCTGGTGTTAGTAAAATTAGTCAAAGTTGAAATCTCTATAATTTATCTGGTGCAAAGATATAGGCTTTGCAATACAGTTGCTAGGGTAAGTCCATCTGGTTACTAGGCAGTTCCCAGGGTAAAACTGAAAAGGCTGCTTGCTGGCCTGAGTCATATGAGAAAACAATGACATCTCTATGACATTCTGATCCGGAGATACCATCTAAGCCATTTTGAAAGGAAGTCAATGTTGCTAGGGTGCTCTAAACTGTTGCTAGGGCATGGCTAAGTAGTTTACAAGTGGAACATTAAGACTGATTTGATCACCCAAGTAAAATAAGCAAAATCGTCTGAGTTACTGTGGTAACCTCCGATCCTTGATGGAGGGAACGAGACGCTGATGTAGTGACACTAGGGGTCGCTCTTGGGAGCCACAAAACACCTTCAAATCTTTGAGGAAATGAAAATGAAAATGGCAGATTTTGCAGAATTAAAATCTAAATAAAAGGGAGTTAAAATGCCGGATTCATTCAGGTGTTGTGCCGAGAAGCCGAGACAAGGTCCCGGACATTTCAGCGAGTAGTACAGCATTGTGGCAAGAGGGACACAAAGTCTCGTTCCCTCCATCAGAGAACGGAGATTACGACAGTAACCGATACATTCCCCTTCTGTCACTCACTCGACGTTGTGTCGATGTGAGACATTGTAGAGTGGACATTGTCTCCCTGAGTGTCCGCGCCTTGACCTTTGTCTTGCGGAGGGCAAGGGCGGTCACCGAGCATAGTTCTTGTAGCACGTTGGGATCAGAACTACTCTCGTGCAGCTTTTTTATTGCCTTGGACTGATGGACCTGCAAGGAGGGTCATGGCATGCAGGGTGGAGGCAGCCTGACCGACGGCACTGTAGGTTTTGGCTGCTAGAGGCGACATAGTCCTACAGTCCCGAAAAGGAAGTTCCGGGCGATTCCGGTAGGTGCCGGCGCTCAGCGGGCACAAGCGTGCCGCGATCGCTTTATCCACCTGGGGTATCGCAGCATAACCTCAGCCGCTCCGAAGTCCAGGGGGATTAGAGCAGACGAGCTGGGTTCGGGCAGTGAAAGGTGCTCTCCCCGACTTTGTCAGCTCGTCATGCACCTCTGGGACAAAGGGGTCTGGGTTTTTATACCAGCTCCCTTATATACCTGTATGGCTGGGGGAGTGGCATGCAAATTCCACTCACCAATTTTCATTGACCTTTTCTAAAAGATTTGAAGGTGTTTTGGGGCTCCCAAGAGCGACCCCTAGTGTCACTACGTCAACACAACGTCGAGTGCGTGGCAGAAGGGGAACTCATGTAAGACATTATGATCAGAAGATATCCCACTCAGCCATTTTGAATGGAGGTTTATGGGGCTGGTTGCTAGGGTGCCCTTAATGGTTGCTATGGTGTGGCTAGGCCAGTTCCAAGGTGACAGTTCAAGAGTACTTGCCAGCCCAAGTCAATAGAGTTTAATGGAAGTCTATGGAAGGAGATCAGCAGTTACAGAAATACTTAAACCAGCATATCTGGCACCAACAATCATGCCACTGTCGAAATCACTGTGATCACATTATTCCCCATTTTGATGGTTGATGTGAGCATGAACTGAAGCACCTGACCCGTATCTGCATGATCATGGCTGATTAGATAATTGCATGAATAAGTAAGTGTACATTTATAAATCAGGAGAGGATTAGGGGAAGAGGTGAACAGAGAGACAAATCAAAGGGCCAATCCTGTTTTTGGGAAAGCCAAACATCAGCCAATCAGGGTCCATGTTAAACATCTAATGCAAATTGGGGTAAAAAACTCACTTTTGCTTTTCTATGATTGACTCTTTGCTTTCCATTCATGTTGACTCTTTTTAGTCAACATGAATGTCAGGTTTTGCACCATTGCAGAAAAATAATGGAAAACTTTTGACTTTAACTTGTGCTTTGGAGAATATTTGTTTTTTTCAAGAGAATGACTTGGGTGTCCTTGTTTTTCCCCTACATGCATTGACTCTGAATAAGAGCCTTTGAGTCTGTGTACTCTGCTTTAAATCATGAAGCCACCCACATTCAGAGTGCTTGGTAGCATGAGTTTGCTCTACATTGAAGAACAAACCCACACGCTTACTTCACATGTGGGAGGCATTGGGAAGCAATTTGACTTCATACTGTATGATAAAACACCTTTTAGTGTTGCCAAATTAAACACAGAAAATGGGGCAGAAATTTGGTTAGAGACTCAGCCTTGTTCTTTGATTCATATCATGGTTGAATGAGTTAAACAATCCAATAGAAAAACTGAAACGTTTTCAGGAGACTCACTGACATACCTTTGAAAAATAAATGAAAAACTCAAATATACAAACAGTAAATACTTTATGATGTTATGATGAAATCTATTTATTATCCTGCTGTAAATCCAGCAAAACCCAGCTTCATGTTTTAAAAACACTGTAGTTGGTTTCTAGCTGGTCTATGCTGGTTTAGGTGGTTGAGCAGCTAGATTATCTATGGGTGGAGACCTGTCTGTGCAGGAAGACTATCTTGGACCTGCAACAAACCAGCAAGCATGTTCTCAAAACCAGCTTGACCTGGTGTCAGTTTTTCCTTTAGGGCTCAAGATGGTCAACAATCTAAGACAGCTTGGACCAGCTGATGAGCAGTTTGGACAAATTGGAAAACCAAGAGTTGATACTATATCAAATAAATAAAAAAGAATGGCTGAAATTGGAAAAGAAATGAAACACATGCTCTTATCAGCATGGTGGTCTAACAGTCTTAATTTGAAGGGTGTCTGATTTACTAATTAGAATATAAACTCTTTCTTTTATATCCTATAATACAGAGGATGCAGAATATATTTGTAATGCAATGAGTTCTACTTGTTATCAAAGTACAGCATCCTGTTCAAACGTCTTGCCCTTCAACTGTATTTAACATATCACCCAATGTATTTTAAGCAACTTGAATAAAACCGAACACATATATAAAATAAAGCAGCAGTGGTTTATAGCTTTGAGGCTTAGTGAGTTATACCTGAACTCTAAAACCAGTCTCATTGACCTGATGAATCAAAGGCCACTCTTTCAAGTGGATTTGATGAGAGTCCAGTCATCAATAACTTGCTATCATATAATTCATACTGAGTTGCCCAGCACAGGGGCTAGACACAGAGGCCTTCTTATTTGGATCATTTCTTATTTGTTGGTATGTACCAACAGAGCTGAGAAATTCAAAAAATCTTTGTTGTGTTCAGCAGAAGAAAGTAAGTCATACACATCTGGGATGGCATGAGTAAATGATCACAGAATTTTCCATTTGTGGTGAAAAATTGCTTTAACCTTAATTTTCATGTCAGGTTAAATCCACCATAGTCTCATGACAGCTCGTAATAATTTGTACGAAATGGCGAATATTGTACAAAAAGTTGTGAGATTTATTTGCATAGAGATCAACAAATTGAATTCAAAATCCATGCAATATAGGTAGCAAATATTAGCTAGCTTCCATTTCAACACTTTCTTTATTTTAAGATAGAACACATCTGTGAACTAATTTGGTTACTCATTCCATATTTAATTATTCAACACAAATACTGATATATGTCAATAACCTGTAATACGTTTCCCTTGTCTCATTGCAAACCCTAATGTTTTCTTTGTTCCGTGGAACAAAAAGGATATTTTCCTCATTATATTATGGTTAGGTTTATGTTTGGGTTAAGGATTAAATGTAAGAACAATCCTCATAACGTCCTAAGCTTGTTTGTTTGTTTGTTGCATTTGATTCCACCATCTTGTACTATTATTACGTTTTCTCACGAAACCGGGTTTTACATTGGAATGATGACACTAGCCAAAAATTGTGTCCTTAATATATTTATAATGTAGTAACAATTGTTAAATTGCTGAAGGGGTTGCAGGCTCTTTGCATCCTGACACCAATTAATAAAAAAAGTGCAAAAAAAATTACCCATTCCCCTTCTGTCACTCACTCGACGTTGTGTCGATTGTAGTGGCACAAGGGATCTCTTCTGAGAGCCTCGCGTACCTCTGAACTTGAGAAAAGGCCAATGTCAAGTTGGCAGACAGAATTTGCATGCCCCGCCCCTGGACATACGAGTATAAAGGGGAGCGGGGGAGTGAATGTCAGACTGATTTTTTCTTCGGAGCCGAACGGTTGTGTGATCAGCGAGCTGTGTGTTACGACTGCTTCACCCACTGCTGTAAGAGAGCTTTCTGTTGGATCTGAAGGCGCATTCCAGCAGCTTTCTCCTCTCTGCACGCTATGCAGACTCTGCCCCTGGGCGCTTCGACAGTGATTCTCTCCTAAAAGAGTTTGATTTCTATAAAAGAGTTTATTCGCCTCTAAAAGAGTTTTTTCTGGTAAAAAAACGACGTCAGGACGCGTCATTTTAAAGATGCCCTTCCACTGCTTTTCCTGGATGTGGCCAGCATCTCTCCAGATCCGACGGTCACTGAGGCAGCGTTTGTGGATGGTTCATGTTCTTACTGCAAGGACATGACCATGGCAACGTTGCGGTCAAAACGAACACCACTGCAGCCGCCACACGTGTCACTCCTTCTTACCACGGGATTGAGGATGACCCGGCTGGCGATTGAGGATGACCCGGCTGGCAATTGAGGCAATTTGGGGATGGCAGCGGGCTCGGTTTCGTGGGCACAGCCCCACGAACCACCCGGCACATTCGCTTGCTTCCGTCTGCGCTCGGGACGGCGGCTCGCTTCACGGCCAGTTTGCCTCATCCCTGGAGAGAGGTCTGGATGACGACATTGCCACAGCATCGGAGAGCGTTCAGGCGTCAGACGCTGAAGACCTGACCGGACTACCGTCCTCGGGCCAGCCCGCCCAGTCTGACGCGCAGATGGCTGAGATGCTTTCCCGGGCCGCTGTGAGTGTTGGGTTGGACTGGAACCCTCCGTCCTCCCCCCAAACCTCGCGGCTTGATAATTGGTACCTCGGCTTTGGGCACGCTTTCAGCCACGCCCCCCCGGTACGTTTCTTACCGGAAGTGCATGACGAGCTGACGAGTTTGTGGAGGGCACCGTTTACTGCCGGAACCGACCTCCTCGCTCATCCGCTCTCGCTACCCCGGATGGCGGAGGTCCCTCAGGTGGACAGGGTGGTTGCGATCCACCTGTGTCCCAAGAACACCTGCACCTGGTGGGACCGCCCTGTACTCCCATCCAAGGCCTGTAGGATAACGTTGTCACTGATTGCAAAAGCCTACAGCACCACTGGACAGGCCGTCTCCTGGAGGTACACCAAGCCAAGGCACTCAAAGGACTTCACCAGGGTATTCCCGATTCCCACGTGCTGCAGGAACTGCGCTCTGCCACCGACCTCGCTCTAAGGGCTACGAAGGTCACAGCGCAAGCACTCGGGCGGCGATGGGCACCCTCGTAGTGAAGGAATTTGTTCGAGATGCGCGACGTTGACAAAGCCTGGATTCTCAACGCCCCCGTCTCCCAGTTCGGTCTCTTCGGCGACACCGTCAACGACTTCACCCAGCTTCGGTGGTGAGGAAGCAGACGGAGGCCATCTCTCACATCATGCCGCGCTGTCACAGCACAGGCCCCCCGCTGCCAGGCGTATCAGTACAAGGTCCTCCCCTTCGGCCTCTCCCTGTCCCCTTGCGTCTTCACCAAGGTCACAGAGGCAGCCCTTGCCCTGCTATGGGAAGTGGGCATCCGCATACTCAATTACCTTGATGACTGGCTCATCCTAACACACTCTCGAGAGTTACTATATGCCCACAGGGACCAGGTGCTCATGCAACTCAGCCGTTTAGGGCTTCAGGTCAACTGGGAAAAAAGCAAGCTCTCTCCGGTTCAGAGCATCTCTTTTCTCGGTTTGTAGTTAGACTCGGTCTCAATGTCAGCACGCCTCACAACCTATCACGTGCTTTGCTAGCTTCAAGCCAGGCACAGCGGTTCCTCTCAAATGGTTACAGAGGCTCCTGGGGCATATGGCATCCTCGGCTGCGCCGCTCGGGTTGATGCATAGGAGACTGGCTTCAGACTCGAGTCCTGTGATGGGCATTGCACCGCGGCACATACAGTGTATTTATCACCCCTTCCTGCCGTCAGATTTTCAACCCTTAGACAGATCTCTGTTTTCTGCGGTCAGGAGTCCCCCTCCAGAAGTGTCGTGGTCACCACCGACGCCTCTCAACTGGTTTGGGGCGGCATGTGCTACGGGCACGCAGCCGCTGGCTCCTGGATGGGGCCCTGCATGCGTTGGCACATCAACTGCCTCGAGTTGTTGGATGTACTCCTTGCCCTGCGGAGGTTTCTCCTGCTGATTCGGGGCAAGCACCTCTTGATCCATTCAGATAGCACCGCCATGGTAGCGTACATAAATTGCCAAGGTGGCGAATGCTCCCGTCACATGTCACAACTCACCTGCCATCTCCTTCTTTGGAGTCTGCTCGCCACTCATATCCCTGGTGACTGCAACACGACAGCGGATGCCCATAATGGCATAACTAATTTTCATTGATCACTTAATGTCATACAAAGTCCAGTAAACATAAAAAAGCTAAATAAATATTTGGTGTGACCACCTTTGCCTTTAAAACAGCACCAATTCTCCTAGGTACACCTGGACACAGTTTTTCTTGGTTGTTGGCAGATAGGATGTTCCAAGATTTACCACAGTTCTTCTATCTATTAGGCTGTCTCAATTGCTTCTGTCTCTTTATGTAATCTCAGACTGACCTGATGTTCAGTGGGGGGCTTTGTGGGGGCTATGACATCTGTTGCAGGGCTCCCTGTTCTTCTATTCTAATCTTTTCTATTTGCAAAAGTAGTGTTTGTGAGTCTAACATTTATATTTCCTATTGACACAGTAAAGCTGAAGATATAAATAACCATCTTAAGACAAATGCTTTTGTGAAACACCTTATAAGACTATATAAGACAGTACTGTATATATAATAAGATTAGCACAGTACTGTATATATAAAATAACTAAGGTATGAAAGAAATCTCATTTGTTACCTTCTATGGACTCAAAATCTCATCAGCTTTCAAAAATTGGCATTTGACCGTAAAATGTAGCAAAAGAGAATGCGTAGCTTTCTTAGCTTGTGCAATAGCCAGATATTCAGGGTCCAGCAATCCTGCATACTCTTTTTGAAGACTTATTGAAAAGCCAGAGGATCGGCCGGTCATTTGACTGACAGTTCAAAAAGAAACAAGACGCTATCATGTTTGGCCTACATGTTCTGCCAGGTCATCGCATCACACATTTGCGCCAAACAGAGAGAGAATTAGAACACCAGATTCAGAACAGGTCTCTCTCTCTCTCTCTCTCTTGGAGTCATTTGTAGCTTGTGAACTGCTTCAAACAGGTTTGGCATACAAAAGCAGTGATGAAAATGCCATCTGTCCTCTCCACCCCAGCTTGGCAAGAATAATAAATGCTCCAGATCCATAGAATTTCAAGCATCAATCAGTCAATCAGTCAATCAACTAACTAAAACATCTTATTAGAAAGAGAAGCCAAGAGTGAAGACTGAATTGCTGTTAAAGGTCCTTACTAGTTCAGCATGCAAACCATTGTCTGTCACATATAAAGTAAGAGAATACAAAAATAGGTAGAGAAATGCTCTTTCATAAATATATGTTATAACACAGAGAGTGTTATCGGGACTGAACTTTATCTGTGATTATATCTATTCTTAGATCAATGTGCAGTAGGGGTGAGCAATAGTCAATATTATTTAGAAACTCAAGTGCAATTAAATGAGGTTCTCACAGTTTGGAAGGTGGCACAGGTGAATATGAGTCACTGGTTGGTGCAAAATTGTGTTAATGTAATGCAGTAAGCATAGTTTCTGCATTGTCCCCCTTCACAGTACATTAATTTTACACACCTAAATAATGAGTGTAATATGCATATTTACAGTGGTGGAATGTAACGAAGTACAGTTACTTTACTTAAGTACATTTTTCACGTATCTGTACTTTACTTAAGTAGAATCAATAGTGCATACTTTTGACTTTTACTTCGTTACATTTTACAGCAATTATTATACTTTCTACTCCACTACATTTCTACAGCGTTTCGTAAAATTTTCGTTACATTTTCTGATCAGTTTTTCCCCTGCCAAAACGTCTTCCTGACCGTCCGTCCGTCGCACGTGACGTTTGTCTCGCCAAGTATGGTTGCCTTAGATATGGGTTGCTATAGTACCAACGATCCTAGAACGCTAATCTTTCACCCAATCAGAGCCCTATAACTAAGGCTCTGGACCCAATCAGATCCTTCGATCCAAAGATTCTAGAGCCCGGCCCCTTTCGCTTTTCCAACGGCCGCATAGTCTGGTGTGGTCAGTCAGGGGTCACTGTGGGTGTGGTGCTTGCCCTTATCCGATGGAGTCTGAGCCCGAATCAATTAGCCACCCATGGCCGTATTTACAAGAATTATGTGAAATTACAGGATCAAAAAACGACTCGTGGAGGTTCCTATGTAAACTATGCCTGCCCCGAAAAAATGAGCTGCTGGCCTTCAAGAACTCTCCTTCAAATCTGAAGAAACATGTTGAGGTAAGCAATCTTGTTGCTGAGCAGAATTAATGTCATTTTCATTAAAAATGTTTGCCCATAAATCGCCACATTGACTTGATTGTGTAAGAATGTTTTTTTTATACAAAAAATTTAATACATTAATGATTAACGTTAGCTAGTACTATGATAGTTAATGTCCCCGCTGCTTTTGCATGTTCATGTTGTTGTACGTTACTGCTATTAATTTTGGTTAGTAACGTGGTATTTATGCTGCAATCTTGCGAAATGCATCTTGACATATAGCAATCATAGCGAAAAGAACACGGTTATGGCTATTATAAATCCATCGTAGACCTAAATGCCGGGAAGATAAAGATAACGTTAGTAGATTAGTGGATAGCTAACATTAATATTTTGCGGGAAACGGAGGGAGAGAAAGGGGGCACAGATGCGTTGCGGCTTTGAACTGGCTTTTGGGGGGGGGCTTTAGTCATGATTATATGGATGGTTATGGTATTTAGTAGATGCTTTTGTCCAAAGCGACATACAATAGTCATCAGTGTTTGTGTTTCCTACACATAGACTAATTTGTGGCGGTGCGCCACAGAATCGATAACACTGGCCGCCACATATTGCGGTTTTGGCGGCCGCCAAAGCGATTTTTTATCCCGCCAAAGCCTTATTTGATCGGTCAGTGATGTGTTGATGACTGACTGGCTGCGTTTGTGACAGGTCGCATGTTACTGAAGAACGAGCAGAGAGAGAGCCCCTCCTCCGGCCGCGTGCGCGCACTCTCATCGTCTTTAAACTATCTTGCTCTCCCTCCCTCGCTCATATTAATCAAAATCAATTGAGAATTGACATGATGATAAAGGGTCAGAAGACAGTAACCTCCATCATTATAGGACTATTAGGTTGAATGAGTTAGAATTAATGAATTAACCAAGAGTATATTGTTACTTTTTATTTTCAGAGAAAGCATGAACATCACCTCAACCAATATCTTCAACTGACAGCACCCACAATCAGGAGGAAGGGAAGCTTGCCTGCTGGTGAGAATGCATCACACAGTAAGCAGCTGAAACTAGAGGACACCAAAGCCTCACAAAAGAGCACGGACCAGGCAGTCATCAAATTTGTTGTTCAGGGTTTGCATCCCTTTGGAGTTGTGGAGCAACCAGGATTTATAAATTTAATACAGCATACTATGCCAAACTACACAGTGATGTCCAGAACAACGGTCAGAGCTAAAATAAAAAAAAAACAGAGGAAATTAAAGCCAAAATAAGGAGAGCGATGCAGAACATTGAATACATCGCGACTACCACAGACTGCTGGACGGCTTTTCGTCAAAGTTTTATTGGAGTGACCGCCCACTGGATCGACCCAGACAGCCTAGAGAGATGTTCGGTTGCTCTTGCGTGCAAAAGGCTTAAAGGATCACATACATTTGATGTATTAGCTGGAGCCCTTAATGACATTCATACTGAATACAACATTTGCAAAAAGATTGTCAGGACCACTACTGACAATGCTTCAAATTTCATCAAGGCCTTCAGGGTTTATGGTTGTGACGAAGAAAGTTCGGTTGGGGGGGGAGAGGAAGATGTGAGTGACAGTGAGAATGCTGAAGATCTGGAAGAGGAGATAGAGGGTGTTGAGATACAAGGTGTCATGGATGAAGAGTATGGTGGTTCCGAATATCAGCTCCCAAAGCATCACCGTTGTGCATGTCACCTTCTGAACTTGATCTCAACAGTAGATGCCACAAAAGCCAACTCAAATCAGGTCTACAAAAAAATGTCATGTGCAGCATTTGCTAAGTGCACGGCACTGTGGAATAAGAGTGCGCGCTCTACCACAGCTGCAGAGGTGATTGAAAGGGAGTGCAAGCTCCAACTTATTCGACCAAATGACACTAGGTGGAACTCCCTCTTTCTTTCAGTGGAACGATTGCTAAGAATCATCCAAGACAGTGGAGAAGGAGCCATCAGAGCAGTTTGCATTGCACTTAAAGTCCCCATGTAAGTGTTATACTGCCAAACACATTGTCTTACGTAAACATACAACATAAAACTTTATGCAATATTAACTAATGTAATATTTAGTAACATTAGCCATCTGTGTGTTACAAATGTTATCGCCACATGACATTTTGTATGATTTTCTATCGCTGTGTGACAGGTTCAGCCCTGCAGAACTTGCCTTTTGACTGAATATGTTGCTACCATGAGCCCAATCGCCAAGGCACTGAACATAATGCAGACAGAGGTGAATGTCCATATGGGATGGCTGGTGCCAACTATTACCCTCCTAACTGTGAAGCTTGACCGCCTCCTAACCTCATCCAAGTTCTGCGAGCCACTGATCTTTGCTCTTCAAGAAGGAATACAGCAGCGGTTTGGACCCCGAACTCATTGCTGCTGCAATTTTACTTCCGAAGTTTCGGACATCCTGGACAAGCAATGAGGACTTGCTGAAACTGGGTAAGTCACTGGCTCTTTAAATTGCAAGATGGAAAGCCTGGCAAAGAGCAGCACCTAACAGTAGAATAAAAAATGTGTTGCTACAGTTTTATGCAAAGGTTTTGGTGCCTCTGATAATTTTTAGGCTTTCAGTTTATCATCTGCTGGGCGTTCGAAGCAGCAGCTTGACATATTTCGCACCTTATGTAATTAATGACGTTTCAGTTCCAAAATAACATTTATAGAATAAACGTTAACAATGTAATGTGCATCACAACCAGTTTCAACAACAGACAGTTGAAAAAGCTTAGGCGTCCCAATGGAGTAAACACATCATCAGTATTTAGTGCCCTTTTCCTGAAATAACAGCCTGTCGATTTTTCCACTAACCACAGCTACGTCCCTGATGTCTGACTGCAAGTATTTTAAACCATTTCTCCTTACAAAATATCTCCAGATCAGTCAGGTTTGATGGCTGACAAATGTGGGTTTTTGGGGGTGCCCAAATGCATAAAACTGTATATTTACTGAGGAGCAAAATAACCATAGCCTAGTCACCCTAATGGTTATATCTGGTTATGGAGATACAGTAGTCTTTTCTTTTTTTCCCCCTTTATTTGTTCCAATGGACAGGCATGAACTACATCAAGACTCGTTTGGAGCAGGAGCCAGTGCAGTCTAACCAGTCAGAGCAGCAGGAGAAGGAGGAGAAGGACTACTTTGACATCATGAAAGACAATGTCCAAGAGACCTCTAAGCAGCTGGATGTATACCTGGCCAACACAGCTACCACCATGGTTGTTCTCAAATCAGTGCCTGCCGTGTACAGATTGTCTCTTAAGGTAAATACGCCGTTGCCTGCCTCAGCAGCCTGTGAGAGACTCTTCAGCTCAGCAGGGCAGATTTTTACCCCCAAAAGAGGCAGGCTCGGTTCAGAGAACTTTGAAAACCAACTCCTTTTGAAGCTCAACAAAAAATACTGGTGATGCGGTGAAGTTTTTTAAGTGCTCCAAAATGTTCACAGGTTGTTTTGTTTTTTGAGACTTGATGGAGACTAGAAACGGAGTTGAAATTCTGATGATGTTAAGTTAAGGAAAGTTTTATACTTAATGGAGACTTGAAATTGAAGTCTGAAGTTGTGTGAAAATTTAAATAGATGTACTATAAGCAGAGAATACATGTTTCTGTCAAATTAAAACTGATGCACTGAATCAAAAATGTTTACAGCCTTAAACATATGGTAATTAACAATTGTATTGTTAGAATATTAAAATGGTTAATGTACTGCAATTAACATGTAATATTTGTGTTACAGTTACATAAATATTAAAGATGTATACCCAGTCTTCTTTGTTGGTTTTAATGGTATTTTTATGCTAATTAAGCTAATGGTGTTTAACTCTGCAGATAACCTTGATAGTTAACCAGAATTGTAAGTCAGAATGTAAACTGGGCCACAGATGGTAAGCACAATTACAATGCCACAGCCCATACTGTTCTTTTTTAATTATTAGAATATAGACGTTAAGAGAATAAATTGTTATGCAAGTACTTTTACTTTTAATACTTAAAGTACATTTAAAATCGGGTACTTTTTACTTAAGTAGGGTTGTCATTGTGGTACTTTTACTGAAGTAAATTTGTCACTGGTTATTTGTACTTTTACTTAAGTACTGAGATTCAGTACTTCCTCCACCACTGCATATTTAGAGGTTCTGTTTATTGATATTTCAAACATGCTGTTCACATCTGAGTTTATACAGAGACTGCAGGTTTATTTGCATAGATAGGTTGCAAATATGACATCAGTGATTGATTTTAATAGAACTGAATTACTGATTTTAATTGCACTGAAGAAAAACGGTAGACTCGTTTGTGATATGCGTAATGCAGACATATCATCAGAGATTGACAATTCTCTTTGCGCAAATAAAAACAATACAGCCCTGGGTTATGAGAAAACAGCCAAAGCTTGCATATCTCAAGACAATACTTCTAAATAAAACATGTTTTGTGTTGTTCATAATAGATAAATAATCACAATAGAATAGCACAACATTTCTTAAACCAAATCAGTTATTCCATATTTTATTTATTTATTTGGAAACTAACAGCCTTAGCCTTCATAATGAAAAAGATAAATCTGGACACTCCGCAGTATTTTTTCTTTTGTGTTTCACAGTGAAAAGAAAGTTGAGGAGGTTTGGAACAAAATCAGGTTGTGTAAATGATGATAGAATTTTCATTTTTGAGTGAACTATTCCTTTGCCCTTACAAAATGTATAAACTAGCCACAGATTTACTGTAAATTTGGCGTTCGTTATTTTCACATGCAAATGAGCTTGTGATTAGCTGGAGATGTTTGCCAGATGTTTGCCAGATCTTTGCAGCTCTTCACCGGTAGTGGTGAACCGCCGGCAAATTTTGGCAGCAATTAGTGATAAGACACAAGGACTCTTGGGTTACAGTGAGTCCAGGGAGAGATATATGTGGACAGAGGAAACAGAGCATGTATTCATGCAGTGTTCCTGGAGATCAGTGCAGCGTGAAGGGGCATCATTAAGGGCTCAGAGCTGTAAGCTGATTTGTCAGTCACACTTCTGAGAACACAAAGATTATTTAGCTCCTCTTCACTGAATAGATTCTTAATTAGCTTTAAAAAAGTAAATTGCCTTGAAAAGAGGTTTCAAGGACACATGCAGTGGACTGAAATTTAAAGCTTATAACAAGGTCACTGATGGCCCAGTGAAGTTGTACAGACATGGAGATGCTTTATGGGTCATTGTGATTTGTTTTGGATCAATAAGGATCAACTTTGGATCTGTTAATATCATCTTAACATGAAATAAACTCTATGGACTTTAATAATTAAAGGAATGCTTCAAAAATAAAAAGTAGAAAGTAATCTACAGTATATATATATATATATATATATATATATATATATATATATATATATATATATATATATATATATATATATATACTGCATATGTGCAATACCAATGCACATTTCTTCTGCCAAGTAATATAGTTCATTATCCAAACTGTTTGTGTTGTCAAGTAATGTACAAACATGCTGTATAAACATAGAATGTCTGGTCACACAGGTGTGTGTTTATTGGCCTCCTTTTCAACAGCTTTAAACATTGCTCATTCAAACAGATTTAGAGTCGGAACAATCCATATTCTAAATGGTACATAGAGAAAGCAGATAAGAGTTACATTGAAATATAGCCGATACCGAGTCCGACACCTGTTTATTTTTTTATTCTTTTCTGAACTCCATATCAACAGTTAATTTAAAATTTATCATCAGAATGTTGTGTAAATAAATAAATTAATTAAAGGTTTAATCAAATGAAAGTATAACAATTAATTTTCACCATGATATTGTATTATTTTTATCAAATGAAGTGATTTTTATACCTCACATCACAATCCAAAACGCAACATTCAAGTTATATTTGTCAAATAATGTGCTGCTTAACAGAGCATTACAGATACGAGGTATTACTTAAATGTAACAAAATCACTATTGATTTATTATTATCATTATTATTATTAGTAGTAGTAGTAGTATAACAGTGAATATTACATAACTAAATAATAGTGATATATATCTGTCATACCTTTTTTATTTAAATTGAGCTTTTATTTTGAAGTGTCTCTGTGTTGTTAGACCAAGGAGTTCTGACATTATGATGGTAACTTCCCACTCTGGTTACTACGTGACTTATCGTGTGTTCCATTTGTCTTGGAAGTCGGAGCTCCAAGTTTTTTTCCGAGTTCCAAGACCGGAACTGACAAATGGAAAGCCCTCTGATGTCGGAATTGCTAATCAGAGAATCGTGAGTTCAGAAAGCAAGATGGCTGCGAAGAGCATCGACTGTAAGAATGCTGTGGGTCTCAAATTCTTTTTTTGCACTTTTGTCTTTTTTGTGTCCATTTAGTAAGTCGTATACACAATTACTGTACTACCATTGCCTATAGGTATTTTGCTACGATCCTGTTGTGCGTGAATTACCGTGTTAAGTGTTGTTTATAAACTGGTACAGCTAAAATTGGCTAGGTCGCTGCTGCTAACAACCACGGCTGGAATGGTAATCTGGCATACCGGGCATTTTCCCGGTGGGCCGACACACTTTTGGGCCAATCAGGGGCAGATTGGCCATCGGGAGAGCCGAGCGGGCCTGTGGGTCGGCCGCAAAACGGGCCAAAATGGCCGCGACTAGCTAAAATGAGCCACCGCGTTATGCAGAACGGACCACAAAACGGCGCTGCGTTATGCAGAAAAGGACAGTCACAAGTTTTGTGATCGTGTATTAAAATGTATGTTACACATTACATGTTTTTTTTGCAAATATACTTGCAAATATATGTTTGTACTTCCATTGGGCATTGCCCTTTGTTTACACCGCTGGTTCGATTAAAACATGGTTTGATACAATTAAATATGTGGAAACATTGACATACTTTCTCCACTTTCTGTTATCTTCCTCAAGGTCTATTAGGTGAAGGGCATACTTATTTTGTAGCTCTCCGTACTCCGAAAGAGCTAGGGCAACAATTACTTTCCTGGAGACGTCCATCTTTTTTTCCAAATTTCTTGTTTATTTTTAACAGATATGACGTTGATCCGAGTCCCGAGCTCTGACTTCCGAGACAAATGGAATGCAGCATAAGGCCACGTTCACACTGCAGCTGAATGTGGCCCAAATCAGATTTTTTTCCCCTCACATGTTACTTGGATGACAGTGTGAATGGCCCAAAGTGCATTGAATCTGACATTTTCAAATCTGATCTGTGCCACTTCCATATGTGGTCCTAAATCAGATACAGGGCTGATTTTTTGCAGTGCGACCTCAGTCTGAACAGTCAAATCGGAATTCATGCAAGTTTTACGTCACTCTAGATCGACATTCATTACAATTCTGCACCGGCAGAAGTCATACTCAGGTACTCTGCAATATGGAAGACAACGGCTAAGCTCAGAGAAGGGACAGTGAGGTGTTAGACCTCATAAATATTAGAGGTGACAGCACTATCCAAGCAAATCTTGAGGGGTCGTATCGTAACCGGTCTGTCTTTGATAGCATAATGAAACAAATGGCTGAATGTGGCCACAGAAGAATGTGGCTGCAGTGTCAGCAAAAATTCAAGAGCCTTAAAGTTAAGTTTAAAGAAGATAAAGACTCAAACCAACGAAGCTGTCGTGGTTGGATCATCTGCCCATTTTACAGTGAGCTTGACTGTGTTTTGGGCGATAAACCCAGCAGTCAGCCGTTAGAACTGCTTGATAGTTCTGGTGATGCAGGAGAAGAGGAGCCTGGAACTCCGGGGAGTGGAATTAGCAACCACGATATTGATGTCGAGGCAGGTAGGTTAACATACCCAGATTACACTGTAATATAAAAGTTGCATGTTACATGTAAGCGGTGTATACATTTTGCCAAATATCATAAAATCATAATAATTAGCTCACTGTAAAAAGTTTGCTGTAATTTTTACAGTAACTTACTAGCAGCTGGATGCCAGTAAGTTACTGTAAAATTATTTACAGTATTATTATTGTATTTACATTTACAGTAATATTACTGTATTTTCATTTACAGTATATGTACTGTATTTTCATTTATAATTAATTGAATTTAAATGTAATTTAGTTAAGATTTCATTTGTATTTTTTTTGTATTAATATTTTACACCTGTAAGAAAATCAAATTGTAGCAACACCCCCAAACAAAATCACAATTACTCATGTACATAATTTTACATTTATTGTCTTTGTTGAACATTTACTTTGTAAAACAAGTTACTATGTATCTGTAATGTAACATAGCTAAAACTTACACATTTTCAAAGTGATACAAGCCAAAACAAAATGCAATAAAAAAATCAGTTTGTTGTTACTTTTGTAAGCCCGTTTATCGGTCCAATGGCGGTCTCCAATAATAAGGGTGAAGGTCTCTGCGCGTTACTGTCTTTCTTGTTACGCAACACAACAATATCAAATGAAATACATTTTCTCTTATGTATTACCTCGTTTATTCATCTGACTCCATAAATGAAAAAGGTTTTTAATGATATCTGAGTATCATTAAATGTGAGCGAATGTTTGATTATTCTTTTAACTCCTTTAATTATATTTTTACCCGTTTAGATTAAGAAACTATGTCGCTTTGAGGTCCTCGCGTGTTTTCTCTACACCGCAGGTCTCACGATCACAAGCGGTCAGTATTGGATCATCAAACAGAGGTAATTGCTATATACCTGAGATCGGTCACGTTCAAGTTCACACAATCAAAGATACTTCAGTATAGCCCCATGGAATTGCATACACTTGAATGTAACTTAACGTTTTCTTCAGTAGAGGTCACGGCCACTATTACAGATGTAAGTTGACCAACATAACTTCTCTTGTAATAGCTTTGGATTGGCCATGCGTGGTTTCCCACGTACACTTATCTGGAGAAACATCAAATTAAAACAGAGGTAAGACACCCAAATTTAGATTGGTCAAGCAGCGTTTGCTGTTCTAAACGGAAATTCCCTTTTTGTCTTTGCAAACCAAGTACACTTGTATCGATGCCAAATATTAGTCGTCACTAATCTGACGCAGACTTGCGGTAACATACGAATCGTTTAATCTGTTTGGGAAACACAATGTCAGAGTCAGTCAGAATAAAATCAAATGTTGACAATTTATTGATCAGGTAACATAATCAATTCATCAATTCCAATTAGACATTGATAAGTCAAAGTTAGACATTTTATCAAAACAAGAAATTCGAATTGCAATCACCTGATATAAATTACAAACAGTAAACTGTTTGGGATCGTCTGATTACAGAGAGCCCTGAGCAATGTGTCGCCTTTCCTTAAATACCCAAACCATGGACAAAGGGGATTTTGGGAGTGGTTAGGTTTGGAAGTCCTGGGGACATACCTCCAGAATTATAAAGCATTTGGCAAAGACCTTATAACTTTGTTGTCATTAAGTTTACAAACCTGGGAATAAGAGCACAATACCAGATGCACTGAGACATTTTAAATGATACCAAACATGTTCCACTAGTTAGATTACTTGTATACATCACATATTATATTTTGTTGCATGTAGATGAGGAGGGGGGGGGGGGCAGATGTTTGTGCCTAAATTGGCCTGAGGTTAGATAGAGGTCAGATGTGAGATTTGTCTTATTTGTTTTATTGTCCTTGCTCAGTAGGATGTGTTGACTCAGGTGAAGTTGTTCTTCTGTGTGAGAGTTTTTATGACTTGGTTCTCGCAGAGTTCTTTTACTTTTACGACCTCTTGATGTCAGCCTTACACTTTTTAATAATTTTGCCAATAGAAGTCAACAATCTCTCTGATGAGAAATGGCACAGAGAGATTCAGACTGATGCTTTTTCTTTGCATCCTCTATCCAGATTTTTGGCTGATGTGACTTTGATTGCTATTTGGTGCCATCAGGGTTGATTCTCAGAATGAACCTGCAAGCACAAGAAAAAATACATTATTTATCAAACCAGTGTTTCTCCAACTGTCATAACTACGTAATGTATGCACTTTGTGGCCAATAAAAGCAATATGTACTGAATACCTACAGGTAAAGTGCATAATTAGTTGATGATCCATGACATTCAAATCACTGAATCATTCAAATCACCCTCATTTGGAAATAAAATATATAAAAAATGATTTATTGACTCACTAATTAACATAACATACATGTGGGAAAAAGTATAGCAATGGGAGGAAACTCAAAGAAAGGCTCTAGCTGGCCAGCACATGCATACCCAGGATGTTCTAACTTCGAGGCAACAATTCTTACCACTGAGCTGCCCTTTTTCAGCCTAGACAGGTTGGCATTACAACAAAATTACTGTCCATTTTCCCACCAATACACTTAACATCCCTCATCTACTAAATTGACAATTAATATCAAAATGAGAATCAGAATCAACTTTAATGGCCAAGTAGTTGTACACATACAAGGAATTTGACCACAGTTTTTCATTGCTCTCAATGTACTTACACAGGATTTATATTATATTGATCAATAAAATATATATATCATAGTGGATTGACCCCAACCCAAATTAGGAATATAAATTCTGCGCAATTTGTTGTCACACTGTCATTTAACAATTGGTGTTATGTTGCTTTTGAAGTATTTAATGATGTACAAACCTCTGAATAAACTCCAGTGTACTGGCCACCTCTTCCTGGTACTGCACATTGACTACATAGTAGCAGCCAAACAGGACAGCTAATGCTGATGAAAAGTCTGTTAGCTCCTGCAGCTGGATGATGACTATGGAGGCCCTCCATAGTTAGCAGCCATGTTTTTGCTTGGAGAACAGAATCTCCTGTAACAAACACCATCACAGCAGCTTTTTAGTATTGTCACAGGCTATGCTCAGACTATGCGTAAGATCTTAAAGCTGGTGTTGTGCAGACCCACCATCTGATCATAATCTCAGCCATAGTATCAATTAATTTAATTATTTTCATAGCCTTACCAAGTGCAATCACCTTGGGATGCTGGGAACAGTGAAGCTTCTCTCTACATCTGCTGGAGTTGCAGTGACCTAAGTGGAGCAATTAACAAAAAGTAGGAAGAAATTCATTAAATATATAGAGAACATACTTGTGTCTTTCTTTACAATACTTTCTAATAGGCTCCTCTACAGAGGTTATGCTTATATGTCACTATGTGTTATATCTTGTGATACAACCCCTGGACCAGCTCAAGTATGTCTGCCTATCTTGCAATTCACAGTTAAATTCTATTACAGGCTTATTACCTGTAAAGATTGATTTTTGAATGATGCAAATAAAATGGACCCTCAAATGCATGACACATACAAAACAGGAATAATCTTTGAAATGTCAAACTATGATCCTAATTACAATCAATATTTTCTAGAAACAGCTGTTCAAATTAGCATTAATACTTACATCAGCCAAAAGAAAGAGTGAATCCTCCCTCTCTCTGAAGTACATCATTGTGGTAATCATAGATGAAAACTGCAAGGTCAAGTTGACAAATCTAGAATTAGTCAGGTTTGTATTTTGATATGGTGGTAAAACCAGGAAAGCGTTCACACAGATAAAATTACACTGTTTGCGCACAAATCACACGTTTATTTTTACAGTAGGCCTAACCACTAACTAGTTGCTCGATAAATATCAACCACGAAACATAATGTTATGAGAGGCTGCTGATTTAATGGTTTAAGTTTCTTTCTTTTGTTTGTCTGCTTAACTTACCGTTACGACAGAAACACCAGAAAAGACAAAAGACACCTCCAATCTGGGACTCGAACACGATCCAGACTACAACCTTGAAAAGAAAAAAAAAGATGCACTTGAAAACACTGTCTCATAAAATAATAATAATAAACTCCGCTTGAACATCGGTGTTGCCAGGGGCGAAAATTTCATGAAAATGTTGGGGGGGACAATAAACATAACAATTCTCAAGAGCAATTTTTGAAGGGGACACCAAGGTTTTTTTGTTGTTGCCCCTTTTGCATTTGTATTATTTTATTTCTTAAACAATTATTTTAAGGATATATCATTATATTATTTACAATACACATATTTTAATGATAATTTTAGAGGGGGGACAACCCCCTGAGTCAACCCCCTGAGTCAGTGAGAACCCCCGCGATTTCCGCCTATGGGTTTTGCCTAACACTCTTTATTATTTCACATTCAACACTCCTCCTCCTGGTTAGCTAACGTTAAAGCGGCAGTGGAACACACAAAAGTTGCGTTTCTCTGTTTAACTAAGGGTTTCTTCAGCTATTTAATTGATATTAACATATTCACAAGTTGATAATATCACCGTTATGACGGCAATCACCGACAACTCCTAGCCAACAGCCAAAAAACGGGCGCCAAAAGACAAAAACTTACTGTTAATAAAATTTTCTTTAAATTTTATACGTTAGTATGCTGTTAACATTACAAATCAATACATTTGAAAATGTCTCTGTTTTATATAATTAAATATAATAATACAAACAATATACTAACCTTTTTGATGAATCACCGTTGTAAAATTTCATCCCAGTTGTCCTTTATCTCACTTTCACCAAACGGTATGGAAAAAAATATTTGAAAAGAAATCTCTCTTGCATTGGTCAGTTTTTTGTGGGTAGGTTCACTACTGTAAATGGATTTACAGTACAGAAGAATTACTGTAGAATTACAGTAATGACCATATATTTTCCCATAATCCTTTGCATTTACAGTAATGTACTGTATACACACTTTACAGTATCTTGCTGTACGTATTACAGTAAAATACTGTTCAAATTACAAAAATCAGTTACAGTGTACAGCACAATGTAATTAAGTCTATGCATTCAGTGACCAGTCTTCCTAATCCTTTTAGTAGGCACTGTTTTATGTTAGCTTACTTCATTTATTTTTTTTTCTCCTCATCCTCGTCCTCAGTATTACCTGCTAAAGTACTCGCTGGCTTCCGCAGAACATGACCCTATAAAAAACACGTAAATGCTGATTCCTCTAACCCCCATGTTTCCTTCGGTATGACAGCATGCTGCGTGTGATGTCTTTTTTATTGTTCTTTTGTGGGTGCAGGTCAGTTCAGGACTGCGAACAGTTCACACTGGAATCTGATATTTGTCACATTTAAAAAATAATGTGAACAGCCCCCCCAAAAAAATTGCTAAATCAATAAATCAGAATTGAGTATTAAGGCTTGCATTGTGAAGTAGCCTAAAAGTGATCATTACACCTCAGAAGACTGCTAATATGTAGTCTGTATAGTTTATACAGCCTACACACACACACACACACACACACACGTTGGTGTGGCTATCCTTATGAGTACTCTTTATAGACATAAAGATTTTTTTACTGTACGAACTTATATCCCCTAAACCTAACCATCACAGAAAACCTTCTGCATTTTTACATTTTCAGTAAAACATATTTTAGTATGTTTTTTAAGCGATTTGAATTATGGGGACATGAATATCATCATAAACCACATTTATAATACCCTTGTAATTACTAGTTTGTAACCTAAAAAAAGGTCCTCGTCAACCATACACACACACACACACATATCACAAATAATTGCACCAGTGTCAAAGGAAGGACAGAAGCCACAGTACATGTTCGTCTTCTTTCATTCACAGACCAAAGGCAAGCAGTGCAGCTTTAACAGTCAAACACAGGACTCAGTTTCGTGACTGAGTCTGTTATGATAATAAAAAGATGTGAACTGCCATTTGTCTTACAGTAAGACATGTTAGAGGTGTATTTTGGCCTGTCTATATAAAGCACTGATACATGAGTTCAGAAAACCCTGACTTTTCATCAGTTCTCAAGCTGCACAATGAGATAAATGAATCCCTGCGCAGCACTTATGGCTTGATATACACAGTGCTGAGTAGTAATGGATTAATCTGAATTACATAATCAGTAATTACTTGTAAAATTATTTGTAATTAGATTAAATAACATTTAATTTTAATACTTGTAAAAAGATTATATTTACTTTTTATAGATTACATAATTACTTATGAATCCGGAAAAGTCAATAAAATGTTCATAATTTATTGTTTCCATTAATTACATTTAATTAATTAAATGTAATTAATGTTGGGGTGTTGGGGGTGTATACAAAAACCTGATACTAGCCATCAGCCATAATTTCAATGAAGACGAAGTGGTTATCCACACATAAATGCCAAACAGATTGCATTAAGTGCTGTGGAGTTAGTTTAGTTTTGCAAATTGCTTTTATACCCTGTTTAAAAAATTTACATAAATACGCTTTTGATAACTTTTGAGACTTTTTTTTTTAACATGAACTAGTCTGTTCTTTTACCATACATGGATGGCATTTTTAATACCAAAATTTCCAGAGTGAGAACATTGTTAGTGCCTTTTTTAATTTTACTCATAAACAGACAAATAACAGGTAAACACACAAAATAAAATAAAATCCATTCTAATATTTTGATCCATTATTAAGGTTTTCTTTAATGCATTTAAGCAACACTGAACAAGTTTATCCAACTCAAATGCACATGATATCCAATAAACAATTAGGTTACAAGTAATCCCAAAGTAAACTAAAAACAATCAGATTAGATTACTTTAAAATGTAATCCAAAACATTATGTTACTGACTTCAATTTTTGTCATGTAATTTGTAATCACTACCAGATTACAATTCCGAAGTAATCTACCCAGCACTGGCTATATATCACACATTTTAACTATCATATCATACATAAATTAGGACAAAAAAGTTTCAATATCCAATGAGTGAAGAACATATTATCTGATTTTATTATTCTTTTTCAAGACCTCATAAAATCAAAACTGTGTTCATAAATGTCTACATTTTTGTGGCTTTTAGTCCATATACATTATGTTAGCTTTGAGGCTATCTAGTGCATTTATAAAAGTAATACAAAGTCAAAAAAGACAAAATAAATTTAGCAGATATACCAATGTTATCTCTGTGTTCGTAAGTATTCATATGATGGTTCTATCACACATACAATTTCATAAATGTGCATAGACACAGAAACATTCAATATCGACATGCTGTATTGAAAGCATCTGTGACAGGAACAGGACGAGATGGATTCAAATGCAGGAAAAGTTTTAATAAAGGTTTTCAACAAACACAGAGGGCAAATCCAGAAAGCGAGGTGAAAAACAGAGTCCAAAGTCAGAGCCGGGAGATGCAATAAACAAACAGAGGGAGCAGGGCAGGCGGGGAATAAACATGAAGCAAAAGGCTAGATATAACTAGAAGAGTTTCTAGAGGAGTTAGCAAAGCAGGGTAACTACATGCAATAACCAACAAAATAAAGTTGAACTGGCAGGGTATAAATAGAGTCCAAAACAGCGCAGGTGAAACTAATATTCAGGGGATTGAGAGCGAGTGTGGGAACTGGAAGAAGTGGGGTGGATTGTGGAACTGGATTCCATGACAGTACTTCCCCCTCTTCTGCAGACGGCTCCAGACGACCACGCTCGGTGACGAGGAGTTCGGCCCCTATAGGAAGCGTTGCAGGTCGATCAGGATGCTGGAGATGGAAATTCTCTTTCAGCTCACGGTCCAGGATGTCCCTCGACAGCACCCAAGATTGCGCCTCGGGTCCATAGCCCTCCCAGTCTACCAAGTACTGCAACTGGCCGCCGCGACATCTGGAGTCTAGCAAAGCCCAGACAGCATAGGCTGGTTGGCCACCTATGTCTAGGGATGGAGGTGGCATCTGAGGGGCCGTAGGCGGAACCATCGGGCTGTAGAACACCGGCTTGAGCAAGGAAACATGAAACACAGGACAGATTTTGTAGCGGGATGGAAGTAACAGTTTATATGTAACAGGATTAATTCTTTTGATTATTTTAAATGGACCAATATACCTGGGGATTCATTTTCTGGTGGGGAGACGTAGACGGATGTCACGGGTTGATAACCACACCCGCTGGCCCGGATGGAAGGGTGTGGGTCTGCGTCGCCTGTCAGCTTTAGTTTTTTGAGTTTGAGTGGCATGCTGCAGATGATCATGGGTCTCTCTCCAGACTTGAGTGCACCTTTGGGCCCAGGAATCCACGGCTGGAATGTCGCTTGGCTCAGCCTCCCACGGGAACAGAGGTGGTTGATAACCCAGGACACATTGAAATGGGGTGAGCCGGATGGAGAAAACTGACAAGAGAGTTTTGGGCATACTCAGCCCAAGGGAGGTATGTGTTCCAGTTAGTCTGGTTCTGTAAACAATAGGCTCTGAGATATTTGCCGATTTCTTGGTTCAGACGTTCTGTTTGACCGTTTGTCTGTGGGTGGTATCCAGAAGAGAACTTGAGTTGGATTCCCAGCCGATCACAAAAAGCTTGCCAGAATCTGGACGTGAACTGGGTTCCCCTGTCAGAAGTAATCTCCTCTGGAATGCCAAAATTTCTGAATATGTTATTAATTATAATGTCTGCAAGTTGGGTGGCATTGGGTAGTCCGGACAAAGGAACCAAATGGCACGTTTTTTTGGGTTTACCTCGTGTCAGAGTTGTGAGGGACGCAGCTATCTATAAGTTTCTGATGAAACGTCTATAATAATTAGCAAATCCCAGGAAACGCTGAAGCTCTTTCAGCATTTTGGGTTCAGGCCAGGACTGGACTGCAGAGACCTTGTTGGTCTCCATCTTCATGGTGCTGGCAGACAGGACATAGCCCAGAAAAGAGACAGTAGAACGATGAAATTCACATTTCTCAGCTTTGACGAACAAGAAGTGTTCCCAGAGCCTTTGTAGTACCCGAGAAACATGATCCATGTGT
Source organism: Xyrauchen texanus (assembly GCF_025860055.1). NCBI lineage: Eukaryota > Metazoa > Chordata > Actinopteri > Cypriniformes > Catostomidae > Xyrauchen > Xyrauchen texanus. The sequence goes on from NC_068289.1 coordinate 24,720,387, forward strand.
TCAGACAGGTTGGAAGAGAAAATTAGTAGGTCATCAATGTATATAATCAGGAACCGGTCAATTATGTCTCGAAATATCTCATTCATGAAAGATTAGAACACTGAAGGGGCGTCAGCAAGGCCATACTGCATAACCAAATATTCATAGTGCCCCCTAGTGGTGACGAAAGCAGTTTTCCATTCGTCTCCTTCCCTGATGCGAATGAGGTTGTATGCACTCCTAAGGTCGAGTTTGGAGAAAATCTGGGCTTTACTGACAAGTTCCAGTGTCGGGTGGATAAGAGGCAAGGTATACGTGAATTTCACCGTGACATCATTCAAGGCACAATAGTCAATACAAGGACGGAGTCCGCCGTCCTTTTTCTCTACAAAGAAGAACCCTGACGCTACATTGGAAGTCGAAGGACAAATTATACCTAGGTTTAGTGCCTCATCAATGTAATCATCCATTGCCTTAGATATTGGGAGTGACAAGGGGTACACTCTGCATTTAGCGAGAGAAGCCCCCGGAAGAAGATCAATAGCGCAATCCCAGCTACGATGTGGAGGAAGGACAACCAGAGTTTTAGTGAAAACATCAGCATATTCAGAATATTCAGAGGGGACGGATACAGGAAACTTAATTTCAGGACTTTCCACTGAGGTAGAAAAAACGAGTAAACTAAGAAAGTGTGAATTATTCCAGCTTGACAGCTCCCCCGAGCGCCAGGAAATATGGGGGTCATGGAGGTTTAGCCAAGGATGGCCTAAAACTACAGAGTCTCTGGGTGAACAAACAACAAAAAATTGAATAATTTCCTTGTGAAATAGGCCCACCTGGAGTGTCAGTGGTACAGTTCTGTGGGTAACTAATCCGGATCCAAGTGGAGCTCCATCCAATGCATTAACTTTAAGGGGCGGCTCAACTGAACAGATGGGAATACCCAGACTCTGGACCAAATGATCATCAATGAAATTCACGGCCGCTCCGGAATCGACTGCTCATATTCAGCCAAATGCTTCAGAACTCATTGGACGGCGCTTCACAGTACAGATGGACAATGACCCGAAGCATACTGCGAAAGCAACCAAAGAGTTTTTTAAGGGAAAGAAGTGGAATGTTATGCAATGGCCAAGTCAATCACCTGACCTGAATCCGATTGAGCATGCATTTCACTTGCTGAAGACAAAACTGAAGGAAAATGCCCCAAGAACAAGCAGGAACTGAAGACAGTTGCAGTAGAGGCGTGGCAGAGCATCACCAGGGATGAAACCCAGTGTCTGGTGATGTCTATGTGTTCCAGACTTCAGGCTGTAATTGACTGTAAAGGATTTGCTACCAAGTATTAAAAAGTGAAAGTTTGATTTATGATTGTTAATCTGTCCCATTACTTTTGGTCCCTTAAAAAGTGGGAGGCACATATACAAACTGTTGTAATTCCTACACCGTTCACCTGATTTGGATGTAAATACCCTCAAATTAAAGCTGAAAGTCTGCAGTTAAAGGACATCTTGTTCGTTTAATTTCAAATCCATTGTGGTGGTGTATAGAGCCAAAAAGATTAGAATTGTGTCAATGTCCCAATATTTATGGACCTGACTGTATCTCTCCCGGCTGCCGAGTGATCGAATACCCTGGCAATTTGGTCACAGAACTGATCATACGAAGATAGAATAGGGCTATTAGCAGTCCATAGTGCAGTGGCCCACTGTCTTGCTCTGCCAATAAGCAGGGAGATCATAAAATGGACCTTCTCACTGTCCGATCGTAGATGGGGGTGATATTGTAGAAAAACACTACACTGCATAAGAAAGCCCCGGCAATTATCTGAAGACCCATCAAACCTCTCAGGAGGTACAAAACTAGCTGCGCTCGGCAGCGTGTCAGGAATTTCTATAGGTTCTGGGACAGGTGCAGGTTGAATAGGAGCGGAAGGTTGAATGGGATTTAATTGGTCAGATAAAGCACGTACCGTCTGTAATATTTCCTGGATCTGCTGTCCTTGGGTGGTCAATGCCTGTTCATGCCTCCCAACAGTAGATCCTTGAGCCGTAATCGCCGCACACATCTGTTCAAGAGAGCTTTGTAGGTTTTCCGCTGAATCCATGATAGTGTTTGGTTATTCGGTGACAGGAACAAGGTCCAAAAGTCAGAGCCGGGAGATCCAATAAACAAACAGAGGAAGCAGGGCAGGTGGGGAATAAACACAAAGCAAAAGGCTAGATATAACTAGAAGAGTTTCTAGAGGAGTTAGCAAAGCAGGGTAACTTCATGCAATAACCAACAAAATAAAGGTGAACTGGCAGGGTATAAATAGCGTCCAAAACAGCGCAGGTGAAACTAATATTCAGGGGATTGAGAGCGAGTGTGGGAACTGGAAGAAGTGGGGTGGATTGTGGAACTGGATTCCATGACAGCATCTGAAATGCGAGTACACTTTTTAGTTTAAACAACTTCAGAGATGTTCAAATGTTTACGAATTCTTTGGGGCTCAAAGAATCCGAAATTTTTGAACAATTGCGACAGCACACACATCAGGATATGAGTGAAACATGTTTATATTACACTGTACACTGAGTGTTTCTCATACAGTATATTTTATACTTGTTAAGATTTGATGATAATTACATTTAATCATACAAAGAGTGAAAATCATAGTTTTGTTCAATCTGGTCTCATAGAATTATGTTACTTTACCAATATTTTAGCAAAATAATTTTTACATGGCTCATTGTACATACTGCAGCAGTTTTCTGGTTAAATTAACAGGAGAGGCACTAAAACAACAATGGCTTTCACACAAATCACAAATAAAACGGCACCATTTACTATAGCGCATAACTGAACCATAACCAACCATATTTATGACTGAAGGCGATAACTTTGAACATTTGCCTTATACAACCAACCATATTTATAAGCTTGTTAGAGTGCAATCAAATTGCGTTGTAGCTTTTATGATAGAGTGTTGCACTTGCAATGCAAAGGACTGGTATACGAGTCCTGAAGAGCACGTGAATCGACACGAGGCGAAAGTGTCATTGAAGCACCACATAATTATGTGCTTGCTTCAGTAATTGCATTTTTTAGCTCACATTTGTTTCAGAGAGTTTGTAAAGATATGTACGTCTCTGTAGCTGTACATTCCTCAAAGTGCATTTCAGTTTCAGTGTCATAAACGTACAACATTGTATGTGTAAATGTTGTGTACAAATATCTATGAATACCAATGAGATCACCATGGATATACACAAACTTCACAGTTTTTCCCTTCTGGAAAATGGGCCAAAATATTGATGACTTATTTTGTCTACATGGGCAAATAAATAAATAAATAAATGTATTTATTTATTTTTAAAAAGGACAAACCCAACTCAGTTTTACCAAATGTTTAATAAAAAATATGTTAACAAAGGAAAGAAAATATTTAAGCCTTTATATTATTTGCTTTACAGGAACATAAAGTTTAATCCTAAACAACAGAAACAATAGAATAAGTATTAAGATGAAAAAATAAAAGCTAAACAGAGCATTTAAAGAGAAAAAGGTATAATTTCTGACAGTCATTCTTTTCCTCTCCTCTTTTTTCCTGTTCAATATATGTATAAAAAAGAAAACCACTTCTTAGTGACCTGAATTCTCAGTTTTTCCACACACTCACAGTGTCAGATGACAGCTTATGGCATATAAAGACATAAAATGTGTAGGTTACATATGTAACCTCCATTCCCCGATGGAGGGAACGAGACGTGGTGTCGGAGAAGCGACAGTAGGGGTCTCTCTTGAGCGCCGATATATACCTCTGTTCTATGCAAAAAGGCCAATGAGAAGTTGGCAGACGGTATTTGCATATCCCGCCCCCGGACATATGGGTATTTAAGCAGGGGCAAATACGGGAGTTCATTCAGGAGGAGCCGGAAATGATCCAGCCACAACAGTGGCTCGGCTCAGCGACGTGGCGGGGAAGACACAATGTCTCGTTCCCTCCATCGGGGAACGGAGGTTACATACATAACCTAGACGTTCCCCTTCTGTCGCTCTCTCCACGTTGTATCGGAGAAGCGACAGTCCCACTTCAATCATGCCATGCGCTGAGCCGTGTACGTGAACTGCTGATACTGGAGCGGGCAGGTATTCCTACGTGCAAAGGCAACCAGCTGTATCAGGCTGCACGTACCCTTCCCCGATGCCCCATTAAAGTCATCGGAATCCTTCTGGTTACCCTAGTGAGGGGAACAAGGTGATGCTTGCCAACCTGGGAACGGGCAAAGCCTGGCTGGGCCTCTTTTCTCTCTATGTTTCTCGCATAGAGCAACTACGGTCGGGGCCCTTACATGCATTAAGGGAAGGGGGTCTTACCCCGTTTCCTATTCTTTCAGGGGGAGAAGACCCTGCGGAGACCACACCTACCTGCAGGGGAGGCAAAGAGTGGCGAATACATCACAAGCCGCTTAGGTCCTATGTGGGAAAGTTGGCGCGGTGGTAGATCCAGCCTCGTGGAGGGGGGAAGCTACAGCACGGTGACCGAGGCAGCTGGAACTGCCTAAGGGAGACACGGGAGTTCACTCATGAGGGGAAAGTACCACGGAATTACACACAGGGGGAGTCCAAACAGGAGGCCTTAATCTGTGGAGCACCTATTCCAGTACAGGGTAGATTGAGTACCCGTAGTGGCTTGGGTCGGCGAGTTCCTTCGCTGAACTGCAGACCCAAAAGGTCTAGGGAGGAATCAACCAGGGATCCGAGAGATGGAGTCTCCTGGGATAAAGGCACACTATTTTACCTCGGCTGAGGGAAAGGGCTCTAGGCGTGAGTGATTCACCCAGCCATTTCGTCAGCGTGTTACCGAGTTCTACGGGCTCGGACCTGAGAAGACACGGGACGATACTGACTCAATTCGGAGATTTTAGAATCTCACGAAAGTGTTAGGTGCTCTGCACCTAACCCTGCTGCTCTGCAGATGTCTGCTAGGGAGGTGCCCCTGGCCATTGCCCATGAGGATGCAAAACTCCTGGTTGAGTGAGCTCGGACCCACAAGGGGGGGGGCACAGCCTGGGTGTGATAAGCCAGTGAGATGGCGTCGACAACCCAGTGGGCGAGCCTCTGTTTGGAGACAGCGTTCCCTTTCTGCTGTCCCCTGAAGCAGACAAAGAGCTCCTCAGAATGTCTAGAGCTCTGCGTGCGGTCTAGATAGATACTCAAAGCACGTACCGGACACAGCAATGAAAGGGCTGGGTCTGCCTCCTCCCGGGGCAGCGCTTGCAGGTTCACTACCTGATCTCTGAAGGGTGTGGTAGGAACCTTGGGCACGTAGCCCGGTCTCGGTCTTAGGATCATGTATGTGTCTGCCAGACTGAACTCCAGGCAAGTGTCGCTGACAGAGAACGCTTGCAGGTCCCCAACCCTCTTGATGGAGGCGAGCGCGATCAGCAGGGCCGTTTTGAGAGAAAGGGCCCTGAGGGGGGTCTCTGGAGGCCCGTGAAGACCACCGAGAGATCCCAGGAGGGAAACAGGAACCTGATAATTAAGTCGTGCTTACCTAGAGACTTGCCGTCTCTCGTGTCGTGGTGAGCAGCGATGGCGGCGACAACCACCTTGAGGGTGGAGGGGGACAGCCTCCTCTCCAGCCTCTCCTGTAGGAACACAAGCACTGACCTAACCATGCACCTCTGTGGGTCTTCCGCCCGGGAAGAACACCAATTTGCGAATAGGCACCACTTTAGGGCGTAAAGATGCCTGGTAGAGGGGGCTTGGATTGTGGAACTGGATTCCATGACAGCATCTGAAATGCGAGTACACTTTTTAGTTTAAACAACTTCAGAGATGTTCTCTGGTCTCTGTGCACGCATAGTAACTCTCGCGAGGGGGCCAGGATGAGCCAATCGTCGAGGTAATTGAGTATGCGTATGCCGGCTTCTCGGAGCTGGGCAAGGGCTGCCTCTGCAACTTTCGTGAAGATGCGAGGGGACAGTGATAGGCCGAAGGGGAGGACTTTGTACTGATATGCCTGGCTGTCGAACGCAAACCGTAGAAAGAGTCAGTGTCGTGGCAGGATCGAGACGTGAAAGTACGCATCCTTCAGGTCTACCGCTGCGAACTAATCTAGATGCCGAATTTGTTTCTGGGTGAGCATTTTAAACGGGAGTTTGGACAGAGCCCGGTTTAAAACTCGCAGGTCCAAGATCGGTCGTAAGCCGCCGCCTTTCTTGGGTACAATGAAGTAAGGGCTGTAGAAACCCTCCTTCATTTCGGTTGGAGGGACTTGGCATGTTCGCCGTATACTGCGTAAAAATGGACACCCGTGAAGGGGGGCGGAGGCCTGGCACACTGAAATGCGTAACCGAGTCGAATGGTCCGGTACAGCCAGCGTGACGGGTTGGGCAGTGAAAGCCACCCCTCTAAACTCCATGCTAGGGGCACCAAGGGGACGAGTATTTTGGACGTACCCGGCAAGGCTTCGCAGCGGGGCGGAACAGGTAATATGGCGTCAGGTGGCAGTGATGCGTCCCGAGGCTCTGGTGCTGAGAACAGACTTGAAGCACTTACCTACCTCCGCACACCCGGCAGGGGGCAGGTTCATGACTGAGGAGGAGGTCTGATGTTGGCGTCTTCTGGACTCGTCTGAACCGGCCAGCCGGGGAACAGTCGTGGGGCTGAGGGCGGGGGTACCGCATTCAGGAAGCCAGGACTGTTGAGATCTGGAAGCAAAGTGCCGTGAGAACGGAATTTGCGGGCCAGGTGATCCAGAGACAAAGGAAATAGCTCTGTTATTGAATTTGTGTACCGCAGCCCTTGTTAGGGGGTGCGGCAGATGAAAAAACACAAGATTCTTCTCCCGGCCCTCCACCGGGGGACGGAGCGGTCTTACCACCTCTGGAGCTAACGTCTTGGACTCTGGGTTGGCTGTCTCCGGAGCGCCTGGGAGCCTTCCGGGTCCTCGAGGGGGTCCGTGAGACAGGGGGCGTGCACCTCCCATGGAGTGTTCGACGCTGGGGCTGAGAGCTGGGCCCGGGTTGAGGCGGAGCAGGGTGTTTCTTAGCCGCAGGGGGACGCCCTCGGCGAGCAGACGGGGCATGGCCTGGGGGCGGCAGGTTTGCGGCGGGGCATGATGTGAGAGATGGCCTCCGTCTGCTTCTTCACCGTGGAGAACTGTTGGGAGAAGTCCTCGACTGTGTCGCCGGAGAGGCCGAACTGGGAGACGGGGGCGTTGAGGAAGCAAGGCTGGCGAGAGTGGATGAGCAAGTGGCGGTGTGACGAGTGGAGAGTGGTGCTCTCCACGATGACGTCAGCTCATCATGCACTTCCAGGAAAAACGGGACCGGGGGCTGTGAGCGGTGCCCGGACCCCGGGAACCAGTCGTCCAGCCGTGATGGCTGTGGGGAGGATGGAGGGTTCCAATCCAAGCCCACGCTAGTGACAGCCCGGAAAAGCATGTCGGTCATCTGCGAGTCGGCCTCAGCCTGGGCGTGCAGGCCAAAAGCGGCAGCCCAGGGGAGTCCACCGCGTCAGACACCACGCTCTCCGATGCAGCGGCGAGCTCATCCAATTCATGCTCGAGAGGATAGGCAGACTGGCTGTGAGACGAGCCGCTGTTACCTCGAGCACGGACGGAGTCAAGGAGCGTGCCGGGGGGGCGGGTGGTCCGAGGGGGTGTACCCGGCGGAACTGCACCCGCTGCCATCCCCAAATCGCCTCCATCGCCAACCGCATCGTCCTCAATCCTGTGGGAAGGAGGAGCAATGCGGGGGGGCGGATGGAGTGGCTTGCTTTCTGTTCAAAGCAAGCCACAACCGCAATGTTGTCATGGTCATGTTCTCGCAGTGAGAAAATGAACCATTCACAAATGCAGCCTCGGTGTGATCGCTGCCCAAACACACGAGACAACGCCTGTGGCCGTCTGAAGCGGAGAGCATTCTACCGCATCCAGAAACAACACAGGGGCGGAAAGACATCTTGAGAAAGACGCGTCCTGAAAAGGACGTTCAACGCCGTTGTGTTTTGCTCTTTTAGAGGAAATTACTCTTTTAATAAAATCACTCTTTTTGAAGAAACTCTTTCTGAGTTTGTCTGCGCTGTCGAAGCGCCCAGGGGCAAGAATGCACAGCCGTGCACGAAGGAGAAAGCCGCTGTTGTGCGCCGTCAGATCCAACAGCATGCAGAGCATCAGAGGAATAACAGGAACTTGGTGTGTAACTCGCAGCAACTGTATAAACGACCATCGGCTCCGAAGCAATTTTCTGAATGAACTACCGTATTTGCCCCGCTTAAATACCTGTATGTCCGGGGGCGGGATATGCAAATACCGTCTGCCAACTTCTCATTGGCCTTTTTTGGAGGTATATATCGGCACTCAAGAGAGACCCCTAGTGTCGCTTCTCCTACACAACGTGGAGAGAGCGACAGAAGGGGAACTATAATGTTCTAATTTCCACAACATTTCTTTTGTGTTTTGCACATCTCTCAACTTTAAATATTAAATGCTTTTAAAAGGTTGAGATGTGTCTCCCTGAGGAATACTGGAATAACATCAAGATTCATGGATGGATTGACATTCTGTTTATAGAAACAATACCAGAGGGAGAACAGTGAAGGAAAACACAATTTTCACTCCAGTTATATAAGAGACGGAGTAGCATGCTTTCGTGGAAAAATGCAAGTGTAGATCATCGTTTAAGAGTCTATATATGAGTCATAAATAAGCAGGATCTCCAGAGAGTGACATTCATAGTTATGCTCCAGCTATACTCTTAGTATTGGATGTATTTCTCAACATTACGGAGAATAAATGTTTTTATATAGCAATATCTTATGAGGTAAATTCCTCCCAGGATTCCAGTGGGAAATAGGCTAGTTTGATGGGGGATCATCTAAAGAATTCGGCTGCATCTCATAACAGTGACAGGGTTTTTTTTATGGCCAATCCACTGTGTGCAGTGTCCCCAGTGCACCCTGAATACCAGCCTTGTTCACAACTGGTATTATATTTAACCAGATAACCGTTTAGCACTGGCTATCTAAACTTTATTCATCAGCATGACAGGTGGTAATTCTCTAGTGACATAGATTGGGTTATGGTTGTTCTGGGCATTCCATAAATCCTGAGGGTGGGCTGGTGCATCACATGTGAGATGATGCACAATGAGACAAGTAGTGTATCCGCTGCTCTGTGTTAAAAACTCCCTGCACTTCCTATTTTCCCACAGGTCTTCCCTGGATATTAAATGTCACACCGGTTCATAAGGTCATGCTGATATTAGACATGGGAGGGAGACAATATGCAATCTACAATGTCATATTATTTACTTTCATATGCTCATTGAAAAGCGTCATTCATTTACTAACCTATGTTCCAAACCTTTTGACTTGCTTTCTTCTGTTCTGTGGAACACAGCAAAGCACCATAAAATTACTCCATACAACTTGAAAATCTCCTTCACAGTACTTCTCAAATTTAAACTTTTAAACATTTCAAATATGACACACTTACATTTCTGTCTGTTCTTCATATAAAACTATAGAAAAGTCGAATGGCTATTTTTATGGCACATGTCATGAGGGCTTAATGACGTCATTATGATTAACTGTCAAACAAATAATTGTGATTATGATGATTAATTGTCAGTTTTACGGTTTTCACGATTATGAATCTACTTCAAAATATTTCCAAATACTAAAAATATATCTCTATTAAGTCGACTTTAGACATGGTTCATTTTACATTTACAGTGCTGTTTTTTAATATTATATTATATTACATCATATCACAGGTCTGTTGAATGCTTGTTTCTGATTGGTTGACGGATGTTCTAAGGTGTGCAATATATTTTTTTAAGTAAAGCACGGCTATGAAGTATTTCACGGTCTTGACTGCATAACAGTTCCATATCACTTTGCCAAATTATTTAAGTTATTTCAAAGAGCCCCACAGGCTACCACAACAAAATAATAAATTAAAACAAAGGCATTAGTTAAGTACATCGGATAAGAATCACAAACAATGTCTCCAATATCCTAAATAAATTTTTATTTCCATTGAAAAGCATCCTTGGACTCCCTCTCTTTTTCTCTATCTCTCTCTTTCACTCACGTCTCACCCACACACATGCTACCACAGTAAAATAACCATATAAACAAAGGCATTTGTTGATGTCAATCGGTTAAGAATGTCAAAAAATATTTAGAATATTCTACATTAATTTCAATTTTGATCGAAAAGCTCCTTTGTCTTCCCTGCATTTACACACTCTCCCACACATACACAGAAACACATTGAGACTCGTGCCACAACCAACAAATAGATCAATACAACAACTATTATCTGAAAGAACTTTTAATATGTGAAACTTTTTATGTTTCAATGTATTTCGCCCATATCAGCCTCACATAGCTATAGTGGAAAGCACCACACACACATGCTGAAAAGAAACGCATCCTTTGCTAGTTCTAAAGTGATGTTTTCGAACTAGCAATGAATGCTTGAGCTGTATCAGAGCTAGATACACTTGATTAAAACAGTTTCTATATTATCTAAAATATATGTGGGAAACACCCTCGCCCCACCCTCTTTCACACACTCCCACACACGTGGACACACATACAATATTACACACACTTGGGAGCGAAAAATAAAGTCATCATTTCAGCACACTCCTGCATCACAGTGGGGTTGAAAACAGTTATTAAGGTTTTCAACGGAAATATGACGACACTCACTGCTGCTGAAAAGTACTTAAACCTACATCTTGGCGATTTTGAAGCGATGTTACTTCTGATGAGAGCTGCAACAAATTAAGGTAATCCCACAGGTGATCTCTCTCAGTTTCTGAGCTTCTCTCTTTCGATCCCTCAAAAACAAACTCAAACACAAACTCTCTCTCTCTCACACACACACAATCACAAACGACTAAATTGTTACTCCAGTAAGTGCTCCAGTAAAGCAGCACAAGCCTCGCAATCCTCCGTTTCTAGTTCCAAAGTGATGTTTTCAAACTAGTAACGAAGGCTCGGACTGTATTAAAGCAAGACGTTGAATCTGTGGTGGAAGAAAGTAGTTCCACTCACAAGAGATATAGGGATGAAAACCAGAAAATGTCTTGAAATAAAAACCTGAACGATGTGAACATGTGGTAACCATACTATAAGCAGAATAATTTACCCTGGCACGTTGACCGCACGTCGTGACCACGTGACCACCTCAAGTGTGCATTATTTTTCAATAATTCAATTGTCCGTCATCAATTATTCCTTACTTATATAATATTGTGCAATAGTCAAATATTTCTGTCCTAAAGACCTTTGATGTGTGTTTCTTTATTCTATCGTCTCAACAGAAATAGAGTAAGCGGAAACCTCTGTTTCAGTGCATTCAACCAAGAATATATGCCAAGCCAACATTGAATGAGAGTAAAATGTCCTTATTTGCCAGTAAAATGTGATTGGAATATAAAGTACGCAATAATCGTGGTTATCTAAAACAACCACGGTTAGATTAAATAACCACGATCAGATAATTAGTTAAAGCAAGGATGTGTAATCCAGAGAGGCTAGCAGTTAGCAAGCTAGCATTGAAAGCATAGAGCCTGCACTCGCCTCAGAGGTGTCTCCAAAGCCATGCGTCTTCTATGTGAACACATGAACACACACACACACACACACACAGAAAGAGAGCAGTCTAAGCGCCAGGAGGAGAGACGTGCTGGTGGAATCGATTGCGACCGTTTTAGATTACCTCATGTTTCATTCACAGGTTAGACATTACAATAATAACTAACGTAATTATCGTGCTCGCTCTGCACAGCGTCAAGGAATCAGCGCAGATGACAAGTTGCGTGGCTGTATGCAAAGGTAGATTATATAGTAGTATATATATATCCAAGTTTTAAGAATGGCTGTGTCTGTCCACATTCACTGTACATATATAGCAAATAAATAAATAAATAAAATGATGTTGTGTGTTGAGAACAATCAGTGATGCATATGGTACTTATCAGAGAAAAGTAAGTAAAATAAATAGGCCTACTACTAACACCAAGCAGCACCTGATTTAGCAGGTCATCACTGTTGGCAGCATTTCCCTCATTAAAGAAAACCACCAGCACTGATTAACTGTGTTGCTGCTCTATGTTTTCTTCGGAGGCTGGGTGAAATGAGAGATCTTTATCTGCTGCGGCATAATTAGCAGCACTTGACTCTTGGATGCCTTGCAAACATAGATGAATAGAAGTTAATTTGAGTCAAACTGCCTAGATGTGGATGACAAAACTCCAGTTTCACAATCGCCTCTGGAGAAAGAGACTATTCCTCCTCCCACAGTTCTTTCCTTATATAACATACATATTCTCTGGCATGTGGGTCTTTAAATAGTTCCAGCACAAATGGCTATTCTGGATGATAGTTTACAAACCAGGCAATCCTAATGGGATTCTCTTTAACTGAAACTATTTAAAAAAAAAACATATAGAATATAGTCTGATATAACACAAAAGCTGAAGGTTGTTTTTTATTAATAGATAATATACAGTCAGCTGGTCATTATCACATAATAAACTCTGACAGGATAATCAGGTATTAGAGGGAAGTTGACATTCTCTTGTTAGCATTTTATTGGAAAAAAATGTATATACACTAAGCAGATGTACATGTGCAAATAATGTGTAGCCTATTTAATGTGTAATCTGCTATAAATGTATTTTGTCAACTTTTAGGAGTACACTTGCATATAGATCTGATTTTGTATAGATTGCTGTCATGGGGTCTTTAAAAAGGAAGTGAACTGAAGGTGCTTTTAATGTGCTAATGGAATTGCCTGAACTGCTTCATGATGACTTGTGTTGATGATAGAATTTGGTGACCCTGACGTGATGCGGAGCGATTGAAAATGACACCAGGAGGCGGTGGCTGATTGATACCCATACGTGGGTCCATTTAAAAAGGTGACCAGAACCTGTTAAATCAAAATTTGCATAGATTAGATAGTATTTTATTTAGGTGTAGGTGTCAACCAATGCCGCCCCTGTAAGTAACTACATTAAAAAAATTATCAAGAATACAGTAAACTAATGATCGTTATGTTATATGTTTAAGAATGTAAATTGTTACATATGAAATAATAAGTACATGAAATTATTTGTATGAATGCTATGTGTTGTGTGATATGTTTTTGAAGACCTCTGGGAGGCGCAGTTTTACTGCAATAAATTAATAGGGAAATAAGACCTCTGGGAGGCCTGCTCTAAGGGGCAGAATGGTTAGAACCAATTTGTATGAATGCAAAGTGTTGTGTGATATGTTTTAGAAGACCTCTGGGAGGCCCAGTTTTTACTGCAATAAATTAATAGTGTAATTATAAGACCTTGGAGGCCTGCTTTAAGGGCAGAGTGGTTCACGGAGAAAAAGACCTTGGAGGCCTGTTTGGAACAGTGGAGCCAGGACCGGATTACGGGTGGAGTGTCTGACGAGTGCCACTTAGTCCCGGGACGCTGAGTTTCAGTCTCCTTGAATAAACTTAGTAATAAAACAGATTCAATTGGAAGGGACATTGTGTTTTGTTTTTGTTGAAGAGTGAGTGGAACGCTCACTAAGCAGTGTGTTTTAAACTTGGGGTGTCTCTGTCACAATAAATCCCGAGAGCGGTAATGTAACGGTGTAAACAAGCTCAAGGGTTGCGACAGATTGAGTCAGTTGCTCGGGTGAACTCCATACAAACTGACTGGCCACAAGTAGTGAAGGGAAATGTGGGAGGAATTATAAAAATATTGTAACAGAAGTGTGGTTGAGGTAAATAATCCCAATTTATGACTGTCTGCTCACTTGTGAGTAGAAGCTTGGCTGTTTAAAGAGGGATTTAAATTGAAACAGACACACGCTTGGAATCTACTGTTTGACGGGGAGTGAATATACAGGTCACTCAAATAGTGTGAATCTGAGGACACCAGATAGAAGTTACCTTCTGGCTCCCCCATATTATCTGAGGAAGGGACCCTAAATAGCGAGATTTTTCTCACAACTGATACTCAAAAAAAACTGCAAACTCACTTAGACTGAGTTCCCCGGCTGAATTATGATTTTATAAAAGTTACTAATACTGCAGGAGGAAATCAGGAGAAAAAGAAGTGTGAAAATGATGTGGGCTATTATCTGATTGATCCTCCTGCACTCATTACTCATTCCATTGTGCCTCTACGATTTTATTCTGTTTAAACTTTTACTTACCTTTCTGTTAGTTTAAAAACTTGATTTATATTATTTTATTAGATAGAATGGAAGTTCTATCGGGAAGACACGCAGGCTTGAGTGAAGTTTGAGATGCCATTTATTTGATAGATGTAAAACGGGAGGTGATGTCTCTCTCTTTGGCATAGGCCCCGTCCGGCAGTCCGAAGTTGTTGTACCCGGAACCGTCATGTCCTGCCGGAGATAGGAGGCAGGGGCGAGGAGCCTACCCCCCTGCGGGACAGGGCTCAACTGGTGGTGGTGGGGAGGTGGAGTTTGCAGTGTTAGCACACCGAAACAGCAGTGTGTTAGATTGTGAGCGGACTTATAAAGCATTGGCTTACGTGCAATTGGCTAGGAGTTACCCAGCTAATGATGTGATGATGTGCACCTGCTGGTCTTCCTGCTAGAACTACGCTCCACTTCCATTTCTATCGGGAAGACACGCAGGCTTGAGTGAAGTTTGAAATGCCATTTATTTGATAGATGTAAAACGGGAGGTGATGTCTCTCTCTTTGGCGTAAGCCCCATCTGGCAGTCCGAGGTAGACACGGAACCGTCATGTCCTGCCGGAGATAGGAGGCAGGGGTGAGGAGCGTACCCCCAAAAAGAGAGAAAGTAGTATACTACCCCCAAAAGAGATGATCCAGTTTGGTATGAACCAGGTCTTGTGTTGGGCATTCATTCTGGAGGAGGAATTAAGAGATGCGAGCATCAGAATTTGACGTAAAATTTGCAATACCTCTGGCGTGGTTGTGTAAAGCATTTGCAATGGGAAAGCAGTATTTTTTTTATGTATTTTTTTTTAGTTTGAGTTTGATTTCATCCCTGTGCATTTCCTCTTTGTCCTCGAGTGTGATTTTGGGCACTCCGTCGAGAGCCACAGGTTGAGCAGAATATTTGCTTTAGGCCGGCATTGCTGTGCAGTGTCTTTGTGGAAAGATAAACGACATTTGATATGAAAACCCTCCGGCGAGGGAAAAGTTGTTTGAGGCATCTTTGCCGATGGGGACAACATGTGTAGAGCCATACGATAATGTCGACATTGCGTGCAGTCTCTTCGTTGAAGACATTTGATATGAAAACCCTCCGGCAAGGGAAAGTTGTTTGAGGTATCTTTGCCCCAAGGGGACAACGTGTGTAGAGCCATACGATAATGGCGACGTTGCGTGCAGTCCCTTCGTTGAAAGAAAACAGCTTTGATATGAAAACCCTCCGACGAGGGAAAAGTTGTTTGAGGTATCTTTGCCGAAAGGTGAGCAACATGTGTAAAGCCATACGGTTATGGCGACGTTGCATGCAATCCCTTCGTTGAAAGAAAACAACATTGATATGAAAACCCTCCAACGAGGGAAAGTTGTTTGATGGTTATCTTTGCCAGAGTGAACAGCATACATAACGCCATATGATAATGGCGATGTTGTCGTGCCATACCTTGTTGAAAGCCATCTCGTTATGGTGTGAGCTTCCGGCTGGTTTGAGCAATACCTATGCGAAGGAACTGTGCTTGAGATTATGGAAGCCCGGCGAGGGGGAGTGGGGGACATAGTTATGTGCTGTCCTTGCGAACAGTGAGCTTGCTTGAATTGAATCATTGTGTAGGTAAGGATGAGCTGGGGAAGAGCCGCCAACCACCACCAGATATGCATGAGAACTTATGGCTGATGGGGAGTTGAGCTTGTTTGATGATTTGGGTCAAGTTGACCATTTCAGGTACGATTGGGGAGAGCAGCGGCCGATCATCTTCATTGTAGATTCCAGTATACCTCGAAGGGTGCCCGTCGAGCTGGTCTGTGAAACTCCTGCGAAGTGATGGGAGGGGGTCAGAGACTACGTTGGAAAAACCCGGGAATGTGTCTGGCTGGGATGATGAAGTTACAGGAAATGCTCTGCCATGTCAGACTTCTCATAGGGGACATGATGATTCTAGGAGGGACAGACTTTATTGATTGTAGAAATGACTGCGGAATTGTCGCATGACTACGATGCGTTTGAGCTTCTGGAGTGAACCCATATGATGCTGGCCGTGATGATGGGTGTGGAATAAGAAAGGCCTATTTTAAACTTCTTTTGTAGACGTAGCTTGCTGTGTCATCACAGAATGAGGCTGCAGTGGTTCTGGGAATGTATTTCCTATTTCTGAACTCAAACATATATTTTACCCCATATAGGGTAAAGAACCATTTAATTGGACGGTAGAGGGGAAGGTTGTTTGCTGGACCATATGATGAAGTGCTGTACGAATGGCGAGGAAGGATTTGAAGCTTGGGTCTCGGTGTCATTTCTTTCTTCCCTCCGCTGAGCCGCATCGAGACTGAGATTGTAGATCGAGAACATTTGTTAAATACATTCAATTATGAAATATCTAGCAATGGGATTACTTACGAAGAGAGCATCTGGAGCGTAGGAATCTATATTGAAGAAAGTATAATTCTGGCCATTCCCCTGTGAACCATCGTCCTAGACGGCAACCCCTGAATCCTATGGAGGGAGCCATGTCTAAGAAATAGGGACGTGTCATCTGGAGATTCTTGCCAGCCATCATCGATTGGTGGGTAGGAGAGGATGTCTATGGAATGAGCTAGTGTGAGGAGGCGGAAAAACGGTGGAGTGGCCTTGAGGAATGATAAGCATGGCAAAATTGAGGAGGCCTGATGGGGCTGGAGATTGCGTTAGGAGACCCAAACTGACCAGGGAACGACGTGAAAATAGACCTGATCCTGTCATGTTTCTTTAGGGGGAAGCTTGAATGGTTAGAGAATGTGTGTGATGTCTAGAATTCTAGAGACGTGGCTCGTTGTGGGTTGTTTTTTTGGTTTGTTTTTTCTCTTCTCTCTCGCTCTCTCTCTCTCTCTCCTCCCTCTTATTCCTCGAGCTGGAGCAAATACGGTGAGAAGAATAATGTCTCAACTTCATGAGAGTTTAGTTGTTGGGTGTAAAAGGAACATGAGTGTCTTATGTACTCCCGGCATAGAGCCCTGAAGATGCAGTGGACGGTTTAGTTTTTGAAGGAGGTGTGCCCCAAAACATATGAAAATGTGTGCATGTTTGTGCAAATCATCTTGCACGAGACTGCTTTGTGAATGTGTGTCGATATGAATCGGGATCTTCAAGAATGTGATTCTTGAGCATGGATCAGTTCCGGCTGTTCATGTCCCACCTTTATGACCTGAAGATGCAGTATCGCACTTTATCTTTTGTGAATATTTGCAAATCTCCTTCCGAATGTGTTTGATAGCTGATTTGACGGCTGATGTGCCAAGTTACCATTGTCTCTGACATATTCCGGAGACCAGATACACGCACGCCTAAACATGTATGGCTGAATTCCGGCATTTACACTGTCGATCATATTGGTTCTGATTAGTTGTTGCTGTAGTGGTCTGACCACAATGAGTGAATGATTTGTGAAGACATGCCAACGAATTTCTGCTCTTTGATGATGCCTGAATGATAATAAAATGGAAGTATGCCATGAGATGTATGACCTGATCATAGCAAAATGCCTTACGCTGGTGGTAGATAATCTGATGAATAGGGGAAGCAGTGCGGAGCCTACCGCTAGGGGTCAGAGGCGCGCCGCAACAGTGGTGCTAGCGATGAGAACATGGAAGTACATCTGGAGTAAGAAAATGCTGCGTTTTATGGATCGTGTAAATACGCCATTGGAGGCGCTCTGGGAACCTCATCGAATGTTGTACCGAACAAAGTAAATTCTTTCACAAGGCTTAGTGAAGGCTATATTAACCCGTTGATATGTAATTGTTTGCACTCTGGAGTGACGCCGCTCTGCTTTAATATATTTGCATTCTGATATATGCATGCATGGATATGCGATTAATGTTAACATATTATACGTCTTTTCGAAGGTCTAAGTGTTCGACGTTGATATCCGATCTCTGTTGCATGATAGCAGTCCTCCAGAAACAGCAATTTGTTTATTTGTGCCGGAAGTGCGGATGACAACATGCAATATCAAAAATGGGACTTCATACCTTATTATGAAATAGCGATCTCCAGATGAATCCAGTTCAGCCTGCTTGGGTCAATTGTCCGTGACAGAGTTCATTCTATAACGTCCAGTAGCACTTTTGTACACAATTATAAATATTGATATGTTCTCTATGTTTACATGAGATCTCGCTTGGAATAATTACACTTCATCGTCCTTCTTCGACAGACTATGCAATCTGAGCAGCATTCCCGTTGTAAAACTGTATATTATCTTATATATGAAGTCTTCTAAACAGAATGAGCCCATCTCAAAGTCTCAAAGTTTTTTTTTTTTTTGAGATTGTAGTTTTTTGCTTTAAAATAACAACATATATTAATTCTGAAACATGATAAGTGAAGCCCAAAGTGTATTCTTTCGAAAGATACTACAACTGTGTCCATACTCCAGGGGAGCCAGTAGATACAGCCATTTAAGTTGGGTATGTAATTCGCATGGTTTGTGCTCGGGAAGGGGGGGCGCACATCATCAGGTGAAACTGTGATGTCTTGCTCCCTCGGAATGCTCACATCATGAGCTCGGTCTTCCTAGTGAGTAGGGATGATGAATTGGATTGGAACGCACCCATTACGTGATTTGGGCGAAGGCGCTACATAATGGGGGAATCTTACTGAATGAAGTAATGAGAGCCTGTATGATAAGCGTTGACTGTACATGATGATATGCATGAATAATTATCTTAATTCCCTCGGGCATGCAGACTGTGAATGACAAGTGAATGAACCTTGACCGAGTTGCCCTCATGAGATTACGCATTTGCCTGCCATATTATGAGAGTGAATGCGCTGTTGACATGAAATACTGGCTTTTGATGTTGATGCGAATGCATTATGTTGAACAGGCAGCGTTGCAACTTTGTGATGAACTGTTAGCATGGCAACGGAAGGTCTAGACCCATGACTAGATCTGAATGCATTTGATGGATATGAAAATGACATAGCTTATTTCTAATGGAAGCCGGCTGCTGCCTGGGCTGATGATTTTGCAGGATTTGCGGGGTGCGCACTCCTTCCGCGCCGGGTCGTGCAATGCGATTGAGAGAGATCTCCTGAGTGAATGAGATATGGGTGAAGATCCGGGTTTGCTGGTTGTTTATGGGTTTGATGTTGGCAGAAGTTGAGATGATTGCAGTATTAGCACACCGAAACAGCAATGTGATAGATTGTGAGCGGACTTACAAAGCATTGGCTTACATGCGATTGGCTAGGAGTTACCCAGCTAATGATGTGATGATGTTCACCTGCTGATCTTCCCGCTAGAACTACGCTCCACTTCCATTTCTTGCACCTGAGAAAGTGTAAGAAATGGAGAAAGTAGTAATAATAAATTATTACTTAATAATAAATAAGGGATTATAATATATTAATAATAAGATAGGTGTTGTAAATGTATACCTCTGCTTGAACAGAAGACTAAAAGAAAGTTGTATTGTTTATATAGAGAATGTCATAAAAGAAAGGTAAAGCTTCTGTTTTATTAAAGATTTGAAGGTTCTGTTGTTTGAATGGACAGAAGAAACTAAGTTGAGAGTAGTTTTTTTTTTTTTTTTTTTAAATGGTGTGGGATGGGAAAGTTTGAAAGCCGTTAATATAATCAATTATTATAAATATCACTATTTTTACTGTTGAAGAATAAATTAAATATATTATTGTGAGATTCTAAAATGAAAGAAGAAGAAATAGCTGTAATGGGATTAGAAACAGTGTGAGGGAGTGGAATGTCCCCTCCCCCCACCACATTCTCAGTCTAAAATTGATGTGTCTGCTTGAAACAGAAACACAAGAGCAGATTTTGAAGGAACATCTCTAAATTGTTTTATTATGTTTTATTTTTGTTTTGTTTTATTGTATTTTATATGTAAAATGATGTGCTTTGACAATAATGTTAGATAGCGTGATATGAAGGAGATGTTCAAACAGCTCTCCTCATCAATGATTCAAGATTTTATATATTCAGAAGGCAATCTATAGTTAAGGGTTTAGACTAAAGACAAGAGATTAAGTCGAAAATTAATCTGAAAGAATAAATGTAGATTAAAAATTATCTAGAGACTATTATTGAATTAAGGTCATGTTTTTAAATTAAGCTCCCTAGAAGCTTGACAGGGCTTTGTTCTGATGTTAGTTCCCACCATGATACATGGTCTTTTGTGATGTTTACAAAAGTAGCAGTAATACAACCTGAATGGAAATGATCTGTTTACTGATAACAAATTATTAAGGATTGAGGACTGAGTATCAAGACCAGTGGCAAGGGCCTCACCGCCCTAGAAACCTGACCAAGAAGGTTTGAAAGGGGTTTAAGGAAGTGGATGAATGCTCTTAGCTTTACTAAAAACATTTATCACAGTGTTAAATACCAAGCATTCTGTCACTCTGTTATCAGGGGATCATAACCTGTGTAGAGGATTATTTATAGATTGATTTTGGGGTTAGAGTTTTGAGAACCGTTTCAGACAAAGGAGTGCCTGACTTATTATAGAAGTATTAAACAAACATGGGAATGTTTGTATGATAATTAATTCAGAATGGAAGATGATTTATTACTTTTACTTATGCTTTTATTGAACTAATGTACATTTTAAGTAATGAAGAATGGAAAAGAAACATGTTGGTGACTAAAGATTAAGATTGCTTGTTTGTAACAATATAAATGGAATTGTTTAAGAAATAGGGTGCAGGGTTGACTAAAAATGGTATAATTATTGAAACAGCAATTCACGTGTGAGGCAGAATTTGCCTTGCTTTACGATCAGTTCTCCTGATGCCCAATTTTTGTCCAACACATACTTTAACTAAAAATAAATAAAGTTTGACATGATTAGTAATGGTTATCATTTAAATATGCAAAGTGTCACTAAATAGACAGAATGCTTACCAGTTCATCTTGAATAGGGCCCAAGTCCTTCTCCCACTTTACACCTGAACAAGCATATGGATGCTCTATCTGTCCTTTCAATGTTGAGTAACAGTGATCCTGTAGAAACATCCTCTCAGTTGGTCCATCTGATGATACACAAATATGTGACAATTAGTAACAACAGGAATTACATGCAAATGTAAACATTTTCTGAATATAGCATTTAATTTTAAACTGTTTTATACAGAGTTTATCGAACATTCTTACTTTTCAATCTGTAGTATGTCCTCAGTCTTGACACATTGACCCTCTGTCAAGTTGAACCTTTCACAATAGTGGCTACCCCTTTGGAAGTGATGCTGTCCACAGTACTGTATTGTCCTTGGTACTGACTAGTATACGTGTGTCTGTCGTTTCTAAGGGTCCGTGAGAGCAGAACATCATCACCGGCCTGAACTGAACATACTCGGACATACTTGCGATTTTGGAATGCATGCTCTGAGCTCTCTCGATGTTGCGAAGAACCTAAAAAAAAAAAAGAACAGTACCCAAAAATGAAAACTCATTGAAAACAAAAACAGAATTCTCTTGTCTCTTCTCTTGATGGGATATATTTTTGAATCCAACAGATTAATGGAGTCTCAGTCAGGCCAAGGTAGAACAATAAGGAACAAGATTTATTCATTACTATGTAACAAAGAGAGAGGAAGCATGGCTTCACATGAAAATGCAATTGCTTCCCTAATTAGAGAGGCCAAGCATAGGTTTTTAAGTATCCCATCTCTGACAGGAGAGACCACCCTAATTTATGTAGGTCACATTGAGTCACATCCGTCATCTAATCTTTTCCTGGTGATGCTATCTACTGAGGCAGAGAATGCTAAAGTGATAGTGACACTCTGGGCACACATATACACACACAGTCCCAGAAACATTACATTATCCACATCTCTAAATATACAGTGTAACAGTGACATAACAAGAGCTCAGAGAATCAGAATCATAGCAAAGAAAATGCATAGATCAGCCTATGCCTAGGTCTAATTCCGATAGTATGTCACTACTTAATTTACCTTTTATTATTCAAATACAAACCATTTCATTAAGAAGTTTCATCTTATTGACTCTGGTGTCGATGTCATCCTCCAGGTCAGCAACTTCAAAATCATCTCCCATGGGACAGACCTTCATGACCTCTGACAGACATGGGTGTCGATGGAAGAAGAGGAAGTAGGGACTGTGTATAGTGGAGTACTGATCACATAAAAATCTTCCCATTAATTATTACATTTGTATTAAAGGGAAAATATCCACCCTTGACATTACATATTAAATAAATTCATCAATTCAGTTCTACCAATGACAACTAACCATAGATATTATAAATATTAGTAAGCATGTTAAGACGCAACCTGCTTTGCAGTGTTGATTCCATACACCACAGCAGGAAGGTGGAGATCCCAGTCATTATGGTTGTCTTTCACATACTTCCTGAGAGTACGCTTGATATTCTGATTGGTTCTTTCATCCTGTACAAATTGTTACATGGTGTCGAATGAATGAGAAGACCAGGTGGCATTCCTTTGCAATGACTATTACTGATCAATGAGTATTACAATTTCTACAACAATTCCCCGCTTTTTATCATTCAGATTACTCAATCACAATAATAAACAATAAGATAAATTTTAAGTCATATCATCACACTTACACTCTTCATCTCTGATTTTTGCATAAATGATCACTCTCTTAAACATTTGTGAAATAACATTTGGAAAAAATAAAAAAAGCTTAAGCTGTTTTTTTTTTTTTTTTTTGTGGGGATAGTCCCTTAAGTATTAGCAAACAAGTAAAGACTTTATCTGAAGCCGGTCTAAATGAGTAAACACTGTTACTGCACTTCCGACATAAAATCAGACCCTCTGTCACCTCAGTATAAACAAGAAATAGTGTACAGATTAAGTAGGAAAAACACATCAATTTAACATTTTGGTTATGTCAGCAGGATATAAAAATACAAAGAATAAAAGTAGAATAAAATCCCTCATTTTGTCACGAACCCCGCTCCTCTGCCCCATCCCCGCTTCGTCGCACACACACTCACTCCCTCGACCTCACTCCCTCGCTCCGCCCCCTCGAGCTTTTCACGCTCTTTTTGCTCGCTCGAGCCCTCACGCCCATTTTGCTCCTACTCGCTCACATGCTCGTAGGTTATCTCCCTTCCTCGAGTTTCTCACGCGTTTCCAATCCCCCAGAACATTATGACCACCTGCACTCGCGTCATCTGCACTCCTGCACATTAGTTTCACCTGCACTCGTCTCATCACCTATCATTGTTTACACCTGCACTCGCCCCTATATATTTCACAACCCGTTCGTCTCACTCCTGTTGGTTATTGTATTTAGTTTCCTGTGTCTTTGCCCCCCGCTAGTCTCGTCTAGTTTTGACCTCCTCTCGTTCACCTCTTAGCTTGCCAGCTCCCCTTGTTCCCCTGTCTTTTGCTCCCCCCTAGTCCCGTCTAGTTCCTCTGATCCTGTTTCCCGGCTTCGACCTCCCCACTCTCGTTGACCACTCTCTCCCGGATTTGCCCCTTTACTTCACTTTGATTCCCCGGCTCTCGACCCTACGCTTACCTCGACCTTTCTCCCTCTGGAATATCCCTACTGTACCTTCGCCTGCTCTTTATTTAATAAAAGCAGTTTTTGACTTACATTGTCAAAAGTAAGCCCCGAAGCCTTACACGGCCCTAGTCCCGAAGCCTGACACGGCCCCAGTCACGAGGCCTGTCACGGCCCCAGTCTCGAAGCCTGTCACGGCCCCAGTCCCGAAGCCTGTCACGGCCCCAGTCCCGAAGCCTTACACGGCCCCTGTCACGGCCCCAGTCCCGAAGCCTTACACGGCCCCAGTCCCGAAGCCTTACACGGCCCCAGTCCCGAAGCCTGACACGGCCCCAGTACCGAAGCCTGACACGGCCCCAGTCCCGAAGCCTGACACGGCCCCAGTCCCGAAACCTGTCACGGCCCCAGTCCCGAAGCCTGTCACGGCCCCAGTCTCGAAGCCTGGCACGGCCAGCGAGTCAACGCCCATTCCTGCCACGGCCAGAGAGCCAGCGCCCATGCCCGCCATGGCCAACGAGCCAGCGCCCATGCCCGCCACGGCCAACGAGCCAGCGCCCATGCCCGTCACGTCCAACGAGCCAGCGCCCATGCCCGTCACGGCCAACGAGCCAGCGCCCATGCCCGCCACAGCCGGCGAGCCAGCGCCCATGTCTGCCACGGTCAGCGAGCCAGTGCCTGTAGCCTCGACCGTCCCCATGGCCACGTCCCCTGTTGGCCAAAGACGTAAGAGAAGGAAGAGGGCCCCTTCTCCCCAGTCTCGTCTTGTGCTCAAGACCGCAGAGGTTCCCTCAGAGTCTTCCACAGCTCTACCGACCTCTGCTCCGCCCTCAGAGTCTTCCACGGCTCTGCTGGGTTCTGCTCCGCCCTCAGAGTCTTCCACAGCTCTGCCGGGTTCTGCTCCGCCCTCAGAGTCTTCCACGGCTCTGCCGGGTTCTGCTTTGCCCCCAGAGTCTTCCACGGCTCTGCTGGGTTCTGCTCAGCCCCCAGAGTCTTCCACGGCTCTGCTGGGTTCTGCTCCACCCCCAGAGTCTTCCACGGCTCTGCCGGGTTCTGCTCCGCCCTCAGAGTCTTCCACGGCTCTGCCGGGTTCTGCTCCGCCCTCAGAGTCTTCCACGGCTCTGCCGGGTTCTGCTCCGCCCTCAGAGTCTTCCACGGCTCTGCCGGGTTCTGCTCCACCCTCAGAGTCTTCCACGACTCTGCCGGGTTCTGCTCCGCCCTCAGAGTCTTCCACGGCTCTGCCAGCCTCTGCTCGCCCCTCAGAGCCCTCGCGGCCTCCACCTCACGAGCCTCCCAAGGCTCCTCCTCCCAAGCCTCCCAGGGCTCCTCCTCTCGAGCCTCTCAGGGCTCCTCCTCTCGAGCCTCCCAGAGCTCTACCTCCCAAGCCCCCCAGGGTTCTGCCTTTCAAGTCTCTCGAGCCTCCCAGAACTCCGCCTCTCAAGCCTCTCAGGGCTTCTCCTCCCGAGTCTTTCAAGACTCCTCCTCCCAAGCCTCCCAGGGCTCCTCCTCTCGAGCCTCTCAAGGCTTCTCCTCTCGAGTCTTTCAGGGCTCCTCCTCCCCTCGAGCCTCTCAGGGCTCCGTTCCTCGAGTCTTTCATGGCTCCACCCCTCAAGCCTCTCACGGCTTCGCCTCTCGAGTCTCTCAGGGCTCCTCCCCCTCTCAAGCCTCTCAGGGCTTCCCCTCTCGAGTCTCTCAGGGCTCCTCCTCCCCTCAAGCCTCTCAGGGCTTCTCCTCTCGAGTCTTTCAGGGCTCCACCTCCTTCCAAGCCTCTCAGGGCTTCTCCTCTCGAGTCTTTCAGGGCTCCTCCTCCCCTTGAGCCTCTCAGGGCTCCGTCCCTCAAGTCTCTCAGGGCTCCTCCTCTCCTCCGGCCTCTCGGGGCTTCGTCTCTAGAGTCTTTCATGGCTGCCCCCCTCGAGCCTCTCGAGCCTTCCAGGGCCCCACCTCTAGAGCCTCTCGAGTCTTCCAAGACCTTTTTCCCCGAGCCTCTCACGGCTCTACTCCCGGAGACTCCAGAGCTTTCTATGGCTCCGCCTCTCGGGCCTCCTACGGCTCTACCCCACGAGACTACAGAGCCTGCCAGGTCATCGCCTCGGGGACCTCCCACGGTGCCACCTCCATTGGCTCCACCTCCTGAGCCTTCCAGGCCTTCGCCCCTAAAGCCTCCTTCGGCTCCACCTCCAGAGCCTTCCAGGCCTTCGCCCCTAAAGCCTCCTTCGGCTCCACCTCCAGAGCCTTCCAGGCCTCCGCCTCTAGAGCCTCCCACGGCACCACTGTCATTGGCTCCACCTCCGGAGCCTTTCAGGCCTTCCCCCCTAAAGCCTCCTTCGGCTCCACCTCCAGAGCCCGCACCGCCTTTCACGGCTCAGCCCGGACTTCCTGACCCCGTCCCTGTCCTGTGGCCTCTTCCCTGGCCTCCGGACCCTATTCCTGTCCGGTGGCCACCTTCCAGACCCCCGGACCCAGTCCCTGTCCTCCAGTCACCTTCCAGACCCCCTGACCCTGTCTCTGCCCTACAGCTGCCCCCTAGATCTCCCGACCACCCGCCTGTCCGCTATGTTCCCCCTGACCTTGCCTTGAAACTGGCCATTGACCCCATGGACTGTCTCATTTCCCTCTGTGCCCCTTGGACTGCCCTCAATTTTGTTTGTGTTTTGTGGGTTGTCTGTTCAGGGTTTTTTGTTTGTTGGGATCATCCTGCACCACCTCCCGCGGCCGTCAGGAGCCGTCCTATTCAGAGGGGGGAGTACTGTCACGAACCCCGCTCCTCTGCCCCATCCCCGCTTCGTCGCACACACACTCACTCCCTCGACCTCACTCCCTCGCTCCGCCCCCTCGAGCTTTTCACACTCTTTTTGCTCGCTCGAGCCCTCACGCCCACTTTGCTCCTACTCGCTCACATGCTCGTAGGTTATCTCCCTTCCTCGAGTTCTCACGCGTTTCAAATCCCCAGAACATTATGACCACCTGCACTCGCGTCATCTGCACTCCTGCACATTAGTTTATCAGTTCGTACCTTTTTACGATGATTACTGCTTGTGACCACACGATGGGGTTCACTCTGCACACAGGCCGTGTTATTCTCTGTGGTTGGCCTTGCTCTTCCATTGATAGTGGTACTTGGTGTTCAAACTTGACCTCGGCGTTTATTGACATTCACTTGGAACAATCTCCTCCTGTTGCTGATTCTCCTGCGATGTGGGCGGAACTTTCCTGCAGTGGTTGGCCTGAACCCACGTAGCTCTCTCTGCGACCTTCACCACCGTGTGAGTCGTCAGTAGCACTTGGAATGGTCCCAGCCACCTTTTCGCCTTCGAGCTCTTTCTCGTCAGGTCACGAATCACAATGAAATCGCCAGGCCTGATTTTGTGCAGGAAGGTTTCAGCAACCTTTCCCTGAGCAGCTTTCACCTGAACACAAACATTGGACAACAGAGAAGACATTTCTTTGCAATAAATCAACATGTCATTCTCACACAGATCTGTTGATGGCAGCCTTTGTCTCCCCCCTCTATTCCCATGAATGGTGGTCTACCAAAGTGTATTTCAAATGGACTTAAATTTGTTTTGACTCTTTTTCTCATTCTGGTGTACATCAACACAATTGGGAGTGCTTTAACCCATGTGAGCCCAGTTTCCTCACAGCACTTAGCCAATTTGTTCTTGATCGTTTGATTCTCCCTCTCAATAGCGCCTCCACTAGCACCGTGGTAACTGCAGTGTGTTCTCATGTAAATTCCCAAAAACTGACCCACCTGCTTTATTGCTTCATTGACAAAGTGTGTCCCATTGTCCGCGCTGATTTTTCTTGGAATTCCCCATCTCGGAACAATCTAGGTTAAAAGAGCTTTTGCTACTGCTGCCAAGTCTTGTTTCGAGGTTGAAAAGGCCTCAACCATTTGGACCACATGTCAACCATCACCAGGCAGTATTTCTGTTTCCCACAAGGGGTTAACTCGATGAAATCCATCATCAGATACGCAAAAGCCCCCCCGATGGTGGTTGGGATACTATAGGTGTTTTTATCCCTCTTGCCACATTATGTGTGTTACAAATGACACATCTTTTGCAAAAATCTTCAGGAAATATTGTGAAACCCTTTGTAAACCACAATTCTTTCATTTGCGCAACCATCCCCACTTTTGATACATGGTCTAACCCGTGTATCGACTTTCCATAATGAGGAAAGAAGTGTTTGGGTAAACAAGGTATGCCATCACAGCTCATCCACACATTCTCCTTAAAACTACAGCCAGCCGCCTTCCACTTGTTTTTCTCCTCGCCTGTGGAAAAAGTTTGCATGCTCTGTAAACAAGAAGAAATGTAGAGGTTATTGTCAGATATCAAAGCACATGTAGTTTCTTTTGTCTCCATCGCTGCCTCGGCCTGCACACCTGTTCAAGCACTGAGAGACAACAGTGATGTTCCTTGCCATCCTCCTCTGTGGGGAGAAGTGTGGCAGGATTCAAAGTTGTTGTTTGGCATGTCCGATAAAATTGTGTGGTACCTCAGCCATCGGGCTGTAGATAAATGTGACGTTCTCTGTTCTTGCAAAATCATGGAGACTGTGTGTGGAACCATCAAAGTTAAATCAGAATACCCCACAAATTCCCTGGATGCCAGTACTGCCAGTTCAGCAGCCGCCACAGACCTCAAACAGTGTGGTAGACCTGCTGCTACTGCATCAAGTTTGCATCAAAAATATGCCACAGGTCGCAGTCTGTCTCCATGAGTCTGCAAAAGAACAGAAATCATAAACCCATTTTTCTCATCAACCATCTGAACAAACGGTTTGTTTACATCTGGCAGACCCAAAGTGGGAGCCAGAGCCATTTGTACTTTCATGTTAGCAAATGCCTCCTCGGCTTTGCTTGTCCAAACAAGCTTGTCACATGACCTCAGCCCTTTCCCTGTCATCAGGGCTCGTAAAGGCTGTTCAAGAATGGCATAATTAGGAATAAATGTATGACAATAAGCACACATTCCTAAAAATGACAATAATTGTTTCTTCGTAACATGTCCCAAAAACGTTATTTCCTGTTTCACAAACTGCAATTTTGAAAGACTGACTTTGTGTCCCTCTCCTTCTAGGTGCTTCAAAAGGGACACAGAGTCAGCCACACACGTAGCTTCATCACATGCACAGATCAACAAATCATCCACATACTGTAACAAAGCCATTCCAGCTGTCAGTGTTAAGGGTTCAGGGCTTCTTCGAAGCGCTTCATTATAGATCGTCTGGGATTCAGCGTACCCCTGGCACAATCGTGTGAACGTATAACCCTTATTGTCAAAATCAAACGCAAACCAAAACTGACTTTTCTGGTCCACTGGGACGCTAAAGAAAGCATTAGCCAAATCCACCACAGTAAAATACATTGCATTTTGCGGAATTTGTGACAAAATTGTGTAAGGGTTTGGTACACGTGCCACCCTAGCAATGACAGCTGAATTTACGGCCTGAAGATCTTGCACAAATCGCCACTCAGTCGGTTAATTTTTGTCTCTTATTTTCTTCACAGGGAAGATTGGAGTGTGCACTGGATAATAATGACATGGTATAATTATGCCCTCTTTCAATAAGGAGTCAAAAACTGGCATAATACCCTGCAATGCCTCCCGTTTGAGGGGGTATAGCGCTTGACACGGTCTGTAATCAGATTTTGGGGTGATTACAACCGGTTCACAGACTTTGATTTAACCCACATCATATTTGTGTTTTGCCCACAACCTAGGAGGTACTTCTGTCAGAGCAGGGTGAATGTCTGAGACAGAAGCAGCCCCACCTCATGTTTCTCCACCGCACTCTTCACAATAGCAGTTACAGTTCTCTGTACTTCAATCTCAAAATCACAGTTTGACATAAATGCTCCTACACTTTTGCTGTGTTTTTGCCCAATCATCATTTTTCACACGCCATTCATATGCACACTGCGGTTCAAATTTAGAACAACATATTTGTGGTTCTTCCTCAATGCTAATCCCAAAGGAACCCCCCGTAAGGGTCAAATTCAATTCACACATTAAATCTCTGGCCATTAGAGGTACCGGACAAGCTGGTGAACACAGAAATGCATGTTTAAATGTTCTCCCCTTCTCCGTCTTACACTCCAAGGGCACTGTGAATTTTTCAGAAATCAAATGGCCCGAGGCCGAAGTGCTCTCATGCACTGAACCTGTCAATTTTGGTACACATGGCAAGTCACATGGTCGTATTGTAGAATGGCTGGCCCCAGAATCTACCAAAAAATCTACTAATGTCCCATCAACTAACATTTGATATCTTGCCATTTGTAAAAACCCTGAACTTTTGTACATTCTCAAACATTCATCCGAAACATTATCACATAAAGCTTTATCAGTCACACTGAAAGATTTGCAAGCATTGTCTTCATTGCAGAGAGCAGTATGTAAATCAGTGTGTGTGTGTGTGTGTTGTATGTGTATGGTTAAAAAATGTTCACTTCCCTTTTCTGTAGCCGGCAGCTGATCACCCTCAGCTCAACCCCCTCCTCGCTGCTCTCTGCTCTGCTTGCTTCAATCCGCCTTTTCCTTCGCCAGACAGTCTGTAGCCCAGTGTCCCTCTTGTTTGCACAGTTTGCATTTCGTGCATTCTCTGAACTCATGGTCGCCAGTCCCACACAAGCCGCAATTACACTTCCGCTGGTTTCTGTAGCCTATCTTCTTTTTGTCTGCCCATTTCTGCTGCGGTTTAGATGTGCTGACATTAGATTGTAGTCGCACAACTGCCAGCAGAAGATCTTTCTCCCCCTTTGCCTTGACTTTGTCTTTCTTGGACAGCAGCTGTTCCTCTGCATGCACAGCATGCACCAGAGTGGAGGTCCGCCGCCCGCTCTTCCATTCAATGTAACTTGCTTTCACCACTTGCGCGATCTCAGGTTTCAGAAAAAAGTTCATTCAGGTCTCCTTCTCTGTCCGAGTGGGGAGGAGCTGCTTGTGGTGCTTGTCTTCTGGGCGAAGAGCAGTCGAGGTCGGGGTTCAGTTTCAGGGCTTTCAGCTCCGCCACGGGATAGTGATGATTATACACAATCGCCGTTGCATGTGCTGACACACAAACAGATCTTTCACACAATTTATTTTCTTCCACATTGTCAATCCTACATGCTAATTCTTTCTGAATTTGCTTTCGTTCTCTTCAATCTGCTTCCTTAAGCCAACAGCCCACTGTCTGTTCACATTTTTTACACACATGTTGAACGCAGCCAAACTTTTTGTGCCTCGCTGCCCTGTTCAACTGATTCTCGCACCACTCTCAGTCTAGTCGTGCTCAGTGTTCCCTTCATGGGGAGATCATGGTATTTGATCAGTTTCTCTATGTCCTGCATACATTTTCTCATTTCTTGATAGTAAAATAGTAAAAATCCTTTTCAGAGAAATTCTTGAATATGTACATAAAACACAAAATAATCTATATTTAAATCAGTCACTCTCCACCACGTCTCTATAAATCGAGCACATGCACACTACAAATCGTGACAGTAAAGTCGTCCCTGTAGAGCAGACTGTCATAAAAACAGTGTTGATGACAGGAAGAGACATCAAATATGAGTTTTCGCACATGTGCAGTACCAGTCGTGTTTCAGTCATTTCGCTTCTGAAGTTATGGATTTCTCCACTAGGTTTGTGTGGATTATTTTATGTTTTCTTTATGTGATTTTTGGACCATCAAAGTTCAGTTCACCATTCACTTATTTTGTTTGAACCTACAGAGCTGAGATATTCCTTTTAAAAATCTTTGTGTTCTGCAGAAGAAAGTCATACACATCTGGGATGGCATAAGGGTAAGTAAATGATTAGATAATTTTCATTTTTGGGTGAACTTGGAACTTGGGTTAACTTGGAATAGGAAAAACAAATACAAATTAGGGCTGTCGATTTAACACATTCATTCTGTGCGATTAATTTTATTGAAAATAACGTGTTTAATGTGTAAATTTACGCAATTAATCGCAATGCCCCCGGATTGTAATAAGGAAGATTCCTGAGAAATGCAAGCTTGTAGTACCACCTGTTTACTTCAGAGGGGAGTAATTGAAATTTCAGCTGTGTGGCAACGCACAGTTTATATAGTGAAGAAAACAACCAGGCAGCACAAAAAAGACATTTGTACGTTCTTGCATTCAAAACATTTGATGGAGCGCAAATTCGAACTAAGGGATCTCAGGATGTGTTCTAAGTATTAAACTATATTTAACTTGACACAGTGACCTAAAAATGTTATGTTTATGACACGACGTACCCGAGACGCTACACAAGCATGTCTGACGCTTCTTGAAATTGACGGGTCCTTAAACAAGCCTCATTATAAATCTTGAACTGATTGACAAATTCACTTGCGAAATGGATTGCAACTGTATGCCAATGATTGGCTTATTTTCAATAATATGGTAGTAAACAATACATTGTATTCTAAAGCCGTTTTTTCTATTGTCTTATCAATGATTAACTCTTCTGCCACAAGAATGTAATGCATTTTAATTATCTGAATATATATATATATATATATATATATATATATATATATATATATATATATATATACATATACAGTTATCTTATATATATATATATATATATATATATATATATATATATATATATATATATATATATATATATATATATATAATATATTATATATATATATATATATATATATATATATATATATATATATATATATATATATATATATATATATATATTATATTTAAAGATAACTGTATAATTAGTTCATCATTATATATTGAATTATTGTTATATGAGGGGCTTTCTCAGCAAATATTTGTATATGCGCTTAAATGCGATTAATCACGATGAATTAATCGGGACATCATGTAATTAATTTGATTAAAAATGTTAATCGATTGACAGCCCTAATACAAATAAAATACAAAATACATTAAACATACAATTCATATGGACAATGATTGGAATGCATACAGTATCTTTTATGATAAGCATATGTTTAATGTCAGCATTTCTGAAAATATATTCACGTTGATATTGTTGTCATGTGACAAGAAATCCATAAAACAATATTTTCATGATTCAAAAATTACTAATATTTAAACTAAAAGACAGACAACATTACATGAAAAATCTAACTAAATAGTACATCTGCTTATTAATTTTATCTTTAATCATCTAATCAAGTAATTAATACTTGACTGGATAAAAAAATAATGTGGTTTTGGTCACCATGACTCACCATGATCCACTTTTGAATAAAACAGGAGCATAATAAATTAATTGTATCATTGGCATTTTAAAGTGTTTTTTTTTTTATTTTTTTTATGGAATCATGGGTATGGAATTCAGATAAGTATAATAAAGTTTAATCATAGATTTGATACATAATGATTAATTAAAGATTCATACAGGTAACAGGTCTCAGTAATATGTTGAAATTATTTTCTACAACATGCTTGCTTTTGTTTGTCATTTGCATTCTTTATGTAAAATGTGGATTTTCTTTCTTTATATGTGGAAAGATCAAAGTAAAAAAAAAAAATAATAATTTTAAGTAAATTTTTTGTCTTACTACAGTTTTATATCAGCTTAGCTTTGCTGGATACAGCTTTAAAAAATCAGTCTTTTGCAGGCTTGCAGGCTAACACGTAAAAGTATTTAACTCCCATAATGACTTCAGTCTCTGTGGATGTCACATCCATTGCACACAACAGTCTTCAGGGAGAGGGCGAGAGGAAAAGAGAAACAGAGGGTGATAAAAACACAGGAATATATTACACAGATATTACAGTACATTGACAGCTTTAGTGAACAGTCTAATACCTTTGTGTGATGTCCTGTGACAGTCGCGTGGCCTCTCCTGGATCTTTATTTAAGAGTGCCTGAAAACTGGAGAAGGACTCCACCATGCCGATGTAGCCAGAGAGAGGGACAGCTTTCCTCACCCAAAATGCCTCCTGCCTAGAGCCGAAATCACACATAAGATATAAAATAAATAAATAAAAAACTTCAGTCTCCAAAAATAACTTTCAATCGAAGGTTGCAATTGGAGCTGTTTAAAATATATGTTTTTTTATCAGAAAAACCAAAGGTGCAGCTTTTTTGCTATTTTGGCAAAAATATTGATTGATAGATAGAATAATAAAAATATTATTTATTTAATATGCAGACCAGGAATTATCTTTGTAACATTGAAAATGAACAAAGAAATGTATTTCTGTGATACAACCCTTATTCCTTTGTAAAAACAGTCATCTTGCATTTCAAACAGTGCTGATAGTGATCTATCAGCCTACTGACTGAGGTGTTTGTGTATTGGGGCTTGGTGTATTGCAAATGGTAGCAACTTGAATACAGTGGGGGTTAAAGGTGGTATGCTGATTGATTACTTTAAATGTATCAGATTTGTTTGTGGTCACATGATCAAGGAAAGAATAAAACAGGATTGTAATTTATGGTCTGGTCTTTTTTGCCTCTTCTTTCTCTTCTCTCTGGGCTATGATCTTGGGCGACTAAGTTAAAGGCCAATCAAATGCACAGATACATTTCTAAACCTGCTGGACTTCACTGCCTGCCCCACCTCTGTGGTGCCTTCAGTTGTCCAGTTATGGGGTCATCATTCGGAAGCCACCTATCACGGATGTTTCACCCCATTAATCCCAGAACATCTCCTGGTGGTGGGGCAGCTGCCAGGTATGTCTCCCCACCACCCCCAAAGCTGGAAACTGGGTCCTTTGGATTGCCTCTCATCTTGCTTTCCCATTGTGGCAGGTCAGGCGGGGTGGAGCAAGGAGGGAGAGGAGTTTGCTCCAAGGACTTGTCAAGCCTCGCTCCTATTCCTGATTGGGTTCTTCCACCAATCTTTTGTTGCTTCAGTCTTAAAACCACCCTGTTTAGAACCTCCTCTTGTCTTCCAGGCTCGTCCTGTTTGGACCTGGGCTTGACAAGCCCTCACTGACTCGTCTGTTGATTCCCTTAGTTCTAAGAACAGCCTTGTCTTCTCCTGTTTGAAACCCAGTGTGATTGACTTTAATGGCAGTTGTAAGGCATTTATTCCAAACAATGCTACGGCTGAAAGAAAATGCGGCAAGCCCAGCCACTTCCTAATGTAACTGTTAACCTTAGTGTCCATCTTTGTGACTACTGTGATCTCACACATATTTAGTGGCTACATCAGGTGATGATACAATGTAAATTGATAAGACCAGACCTTGTATTTGCCTGGGAGATGAGCCTTCTTTCAGCTGCTTCAGAACCACCACTGCCATGTGTTTATCTGACAGATCTGCTCTTTATTCTCTCCCTAAACTTTGAATGGGCTGCTCTGCCAGAACTGGGATTCTTTCACCATCCACCTCAACCTATATCTGACCACTTCTAATCTCCTTACAAATAGAAAGGCTACATGAATTTGCTGTCTTGATTTTCATTCTGGCCCATGCCAGTAGCTTTTCCAGCCTTTTTAAGAGTCTGTTTGTACATGCAGCATTCTGGAGGATACTTGTGATATAACTGCAGAGTGCTGGCAATCTCACCCCTGACTGGCTTGGATTCCTCAGACCATCTGGCGCCAATTAGAATGACCTTGAATGCAGCTCTGAACCGGATGGGAGAGATTGAACATCCAATTCGCAATCCACTTTTCCATTTGCTGTCATCTAGTTATGTATTCCTGTGTTGCATGACATATTTTCAGGTAACCATAGTAACTATCTACCAAGCTCTTTATACACTCTGCTACATGAACAAACTCCGGTGCTTATCTAACACACTGGAGTGGAACTGATCCATAGGCATTTGCCAGATCCAGCCAGACTACATGAGGTCTTTCTTGTCTCTCTTGGCAGACTGGATCTGGTCCCATATTACAGACGCATACTCCACACATCCAGGAAAACCTGGTACAACTGCCTTTTGGCAGCTTTATGTATCCATTCTTCAGGGGTAATCAGGCATGGTCCTTGCTACCACAGAAAGGAAAATCTTTCCCTCCACATTCAGTAGAGCAATACTCCTAATCTGACTTGTTTTGGTGAATTTCTGTTCTTTGGGTATAAAGATGGCCACTGCCCTTTGCCATTTCTGGAGTATGCACTGCTTCTTCCAGGCTACTCTCAGTAGTTTCCATAACAGTTTAAGAACTTTTGGGCACCTTACAACCTGTAAGGTGTCCTGTTCGGGCCCGGGGCTGAAGTTGTCCTGACTTTTTCTACCACTTGTCTGATCTCACCCAACTTGGGTGGAGCTACATCAAATTTCACTTCTGGCTCCAGGACATATATACACACGTCTTTATAGGGAACCCCTAGTTGTTCTTTCGTGTGATCTTCTAGATCTTGATTCAGCATCACAAGCGTTCCAGTCCTCTTCTCTTCAAGAAGATTTCTGGACAATTTAAAAGAATCCTTGACAAATTTCATAATTTCATGCTCCTTCCTTCTCTGCTGTCAAATTATCTCTGCCATTCTCAAAACCAACAACCTAGCCCTTATGCCATCCCACAATACATTTACATTTACATTTATGCATTTGGCAGACGCTTTTATCCAAAGCGACTTACAGTGCAATTATTACAGGGACAATCCCCCCGGAACAACCTGGAGTTAAGTGCCTTGCTCAAGGACACAATGGTGGTGGCCGTGGGGTTAGAACCTCTGACCTTCTGATTAACAGCCCTGTGCTTTAACCAATACGCCACCACCACTCCATGTGCCTTCCACAATACCTTCAAGCCCTCCTTATAATGCTCATCTGGTCTTCTCCATGCCTTGTGAAGCTGTCTCTGCTCTCACCAGAAATGCACAGTTTTAAACCATCTTGCTTTTAACATGTCTTTAGTCACCTCAGCATTCCTACAGCGTGAACCACTGTAGGTTGATAAAACCACCTTACAGATTCAAAACCCAGGATCCATTGCAGTGAGTTTTCTAAAATTATTTGAAATTGGTCATCAGAATGAGGACTTTTCGCACTTCAGTCTGGGTATGGATTAAAGCTGGCCTTCTGTCCACAGAGTGGGTCAGTCTATTTTCATTGCTTCATGGCATGGTAGGGAAGGGAAGTCTCGATTTGAATGAACTGTATGAATAAGATACTAGCAGGATTGTAAATGTCCTAAGTAGTTCTGTTGTAACAGTCATAAGCCTGTTACCATGATTCTTCAAATTGCTATTCTACTACGCACCGCTAGAGATGCTAGTGTCCAAGTAGTTCTGTATTAAACCAGGTATGAAGTAGATGTGAGATTTGTTGGGATGGCGGGGAGCATGGCTTTTCTGCTGCATTGCTACAATCCAAAGTCCTGATTGAGATTGTTATTTTTTCCTGATCAGTCTGAAGGCACTATTTTCTCATTTTCATTCAGTGTATTTGCTGGTTATGTCTTTGTATTGTTTTTCAGTTCTCTCATATGTATTTTTCTTACTGTTTGAGTTTGTTTGGTTGCTGTGCTATGTAGCTAATATCCATTTAGTTTTCTGTGTTTGTAGAAAAAGTTTTCTTTCTCTCAATTTTCCCTTGTGGAAAACATTTGATTAACTGTTTGGGAGATCATAAGGATTTCTATTGGGGTTCAATGATGCTTTGGAGGAGCGTTTGAACACTTATACATCGCTTTGTGGATCTTGTTTGATTTTATAAACAAGGAGTACGAAGATGTAACTTTCCTTTTGATTACTGACAGCATGGTGTATATTTTTCATTGGGATTAGCCTATGTTCATGGACTTCTACTTTCACGGACGCTTTCTTGCAACAATATCAGATAAGGCTTTGTACTCACCAAACTCCCATACTTCTGTTCTATTACTCCACTATTGAACTGATTATCAGTCATATGGGTGTCTAAGACTGTCACATATACAGATGACCAGTGATTTATTTGAACATATACTCTTTATATTTTTGTTTGCCTCATCAACTATTGGTTTATTTTTGTGTTATGAATTTATTTATATATATACAGTTACACTGGCGACCTGTCCAGAGTGTCCCCCGCCTTTCGCCCAATGTTAGCTGGGATAGGCTCCAGCCCCCCGCGACCCTGTACACAGGATAAGCGGTTGACGATGGATGGATGGATGGATGGATATACAGTTACAAAACCCATTTATGTTGCTGCCTTATTGTTTAATTGATTTAAACCTGGCTAATTTTATGTTTGTGTTAGCGGGTTATCCCTAAAATCAGATGTATAGTGGCCTCATACTCAGTAGTGTGAGAAGATTATATTGTAATTGAACCAGAGAATATTTCAGATTGTCTCCTGAGGGACAAAGAAAAAAAGCTATGACCTATTGTTTGATTTATGGCGCAAGAATGTTATACATACACTGTGCAAATTCAGTAGAGGTGTTAAAATACCGATGATCAAATTATAGCATGTTGAGAGTAGGGCTGGGCGATATGGACCAAAAATCATATCTTGGTATATTTAGGCTGAATGGTTATACACAATATATATCTCAGTATTTTCTACGAAGTGGGCCAAATGCTCAGTTGTAAGTCAAAGCCACATGTGAGAAACTTGGAACACGCTTTGTATCGGGGCAGAATACTTTTCAGGCTGCGAAAGCTATGAGGCCGGGGTTGCAGCAGCAGCACGAATTTTAACACACTCTTCGTTTGCTCTCTAAAAAAATCCCACAATGCACTGTAAAAACCAGGGAGGGTCTTCCCTTACCGGAAACATGCTTGTGTCCTCTGAAGTCTCAAGTTGTTAGATGATGTCCAAGCTTTGTTTTCACTTAAAAAGAGATGTTTGTAATGTCTTTCATAATTACCATTAAATTGAGACAAACTTTTAAATATATAAAACAATATATTCAGAGGTGTAGTGGTAAAAAAAGAGGTGGGTAAACTATAAATTTCGGTGGACCACGACGTGGTCACCCGGTAAGGTGGGCCACTGCCTACCGGTGTATGTGTATCCTGATGACATCACTATAGGCTATCATTTGATGGTACTACCAAGGGTATCACTGGTTGTTCCCTCATCATAGGTCACACAATCACTATTCAATTCATACATTAATCTAAGTTCTTGTTAAAGAGACCCAAGAAGGAATAATATGGTTGAAATCTATAAAGTTTACTAAATGACAAAACAGAGAGAACAAAAATATTTAAGAGAGATAGAGAGGGAGGCTTATATCCAGGGCTTCCAATGCAATGCACTTGTACATAATGATTAGGGATTTGGGATTATTTTCATAGTCGATTAATCTGTTGAATATTTTCTCGATTAATCAATTAGTTGTTTGGTCTATAATATGTCAGAACAATGTGGATCAGTGTTTCCCAAAAGCCCAGGAGGATGACGTCCTCAAATGTCTCGTTTTGTCCACAACTCAAAGATATTCAGTTTACTGTCACAGAGGAGAGAAGACACTAGAACATATTCACATTTAACAAGCTGGAATCAAAGAATTTTTACATTTACATTTACATTTATGCATTTGGCAGACGCTTTTATCCAAAGCGACTTACAGTGCAATTATTACAGGGACAATCCCCCTGGAGCAACCTGGAGTTAAGTGCCTTGCTCAAGGACACAATGGTGGTGGCCATGAGGTTAGAACCTCTGACCTTCTGATTAACAGCCCTGTGCTTTAGCCACTACGCCACCACCACTCCCCACCACAATATAATTTTTGCCCGCCACAATATCAACGCTGACCGCCACACATTGATTTTCGATTTATTTTTTATTTTTTACTAAGCCCATTTAAAATCATATTTGATTGCAGAGAGCCGTAGCGCATTCGCGCAGCTACCTCTCGCTCGTCCCTCTCTCTCTCTCTCTCTCTCACCCGTACCTCTCGCGCTCTCTCTCTCCGTCATGGAACACCATTGCATAAATCTGTCCAACACAGCACTGTCAGTTATTACTTATTAGCCAGCATGCAAGGAGCCTAGCTAATAAGGAGAGCTAAGTTATTGTTAGAATACAGCTGGATTTTTGAGGTCAGCACGCTGTATATAGCTGGTAGTAGTCAATATCGATGCACGCGCATGGGAAACACTGGCAGCAGCACATTATGAAAGACTTCGTCTTAGGTTTAACAACCTATGAAACTAATAATGAACAATATGAAACTAAAACGACATAAGCTTAATTTAAAATGGCTTAGGAACTATCTATTTAGAGGTGGATAAACGCAATTTAGAAGTGGATAAACCCACTTTGGAGGTGGGTAAATGCTATTTCCGAATTTTGGGAGGTGCGTAAACGGCGTTTACGTGCGTTTAGCCTCCACTACATCCCTGAATATATTTAAAAAAATATCTTTTTATTTATTTATGCCATTTATCTTTTATAGATAGGAGAGTGTCCTTTTCACAGAGGTGATGATGCGTTTCCACCTTATTTATCAGCGTAAATCTCTTTTTTTTTTTTTTATATATTTTTTTTTTATATTATACATTTTTTAAATATTTAGTGTAAATTTAAAACATTATGCTTTGTGTTCTATTACTCTGGAATTTGTTTAAAAAAATTAATTACCACAGCTGTAAGGGGGTTTCTATTACAGCTGCTGAGAGAGTGACGGTAAATTTGGAATCTTAGTTCACCATACTATTATTCTCCTCTTCTGGAAAGTCATTCAAACTTAATAGTTTTTAATTTTTTCTTTTGGTCTTGGAGCAAATGGTTGTAATATTTGCTCTGATCTCCCAATCAATGCTGTTGAAGTTTACCATGCAAACTTTTTCTTCCACGTGCAAAACCCAGAGTGTGAAAAAGGTCTATAACACTACATTTAATATCTTTAAAGAAAATTAACAATAGTGTCATTTATACAGCAATGGTGCTGATTAATAACAGCTACGCTACATTGCGCAAGCTCATTAACGTGCCGTGGGTGATTGAGTCACAAGTGTCCCAATGTTCAGTGGATCAGTACCCTTACCAGTGCCCAAATACTGATTCAAGATATAGGGAGCTGATTGAGACAGGGTGAGTTTTCTTCGGCATTGTGGACCAGCGTTGTCTCCCTCCATGTTGCAGGGGAATTTTCGTGCAAGTGGGGCCGGGTTTGCCCACAGAGGGAGAGTGGGGGCGGAGTTGCATGGAGAGTGTGAGAGAGGAAAACTGGTGTGGCTTAAAGGGTTAGTTCACCCAAAAGTATCCCATAATTTACTCACCCTCAAGACATCATAAGCGTATATGACTTTCTTCTTTCAGCCAAACACAATCTGAGTTATATTTAAAAATATCCTAGCTCTTCCAAGCTTTATTATAGGGAGTGTATGGTACCTTATTTAATTTAAAAAAATTTTTTTTTTTGAGGAACGTGGAAGCGCGCATTGTTTACAGCAAAGGAAAATGGCAAAAAGTGAGTTGTTTTTGCTATACTGTAGATTTGTATTAGTCTTAAAATGGTGCGTTCGTGCATCTATCCAGTCATTGCAATTCCATTCATGGCAGCAAAAACTCTCATCCTCTGTTGGCATTACCTCGCATTTCCTGCATGAGCACCACCACATCTCCCGTACGCTCCGTCTACCAGATTCTTTTGTTTGTGCCACTGCTGCAGTCTCCTCAATCTTCCGGAGTTCCTAGTTGGGTTACTCTGGTTCAAACAAATAGGGCTGGGAAAACTTCTCTTATATCGAAATCCTACAACATGTTCTTTAAAAAAAAATCCTTGTTGTTGTCTTCTAATTCATGACCGACATTTATTTATTTTTTTGCTATATCCTCTGCGCTTCCTCTTTCGTCGCTTCTCACTAGAGAAGTGGGGCAGTGCATACTCCTGAAATGGCAAAGGGCAGTGGCCATCTTTATACCCAAAGAACAGGAATCCACCAACATAAGTCAGATTAGGAGTATTGCTCTACTGAATGTGGAGGGAAAGATTTTCCTCTTGGTGGTAGCAAGGACCATGCCTGATTACCCCCTGAAGAATGGATACATAGACGCAAGCTGCCAAAAGGCAGTTGTACCAGGTTTTCCTGGATGTGTGGAGCATGCGTCTGTAATATGGGAGCAGATCCAGTCTGCCAAGAGAGACAAGAAAGACCTCATTACGCTACGCCTAAGTCATATGCCAGAACTCTTGTGAACACACGGACAACCGTTACCGGAAGTCAGTGATTATAGTTTATAAAGTTATAAATATGGATATTTTTCTTACAAGAACACTGCTTTGCTTCAGAAAGCCTTTATTAACCCCCTGGAGCCATATGGATAACTTTTTTGATGGATGGATGCGCTTTTTTTGGCTTCAAAATCGAAGGTACAATTCACTCCCATTATAAAGTTTGGAAGAGCCAGGATATTTTTTTATATAACTCTGATTGTGTTTAGGTAAAAGAAGAAAGTCATATACACCTAGAATGGTTTGAGGGTGAGTACATTTTGGGATCATTTTCATTTTTGAGTGAACTAACCCTTTAACGGAAGAAACAGGTTATGTAACGCAACATCAAACTATATCAATATAAATATTGTCTCATAGTATAAAACTGGTTTTAAAATATTTCGATTTATATTTAAAAGTCAATATACCGCCCAGCCCTAGGTGGGAAATTATTGGGAATAAGCAAAAAATAAATAAACAGGATGACATAATTGAGCCTTTAAACTACCTGTTTAGCATGCAGTAACATACAGAGCCCCACTCAAAATTATAAATATTGTGGCCACGAATTAAGAATTTGTTCCCACGTTTTAATTAAA
The DNA here is from genome assembly GCF_025860055.1 of Xyrauchen texanus. Taxonomy (NCBI): domain Eukaryota; kingdom Metazoa; phylum Chordata; class Actinopteri; order Cypriniformes; family Catostomidae; genus Xyrauchen; species Xyrauchen texanus. The sequence goes on from NC_068289.1 coordinate 24,762,735, forward strand.
TCGTGGCCAAGCTTTATTAATTTGTGCCCGCAATTTGATGAATCCATCAAACTTTTACTGTGTATAGTGCAGAGGTCTTCACGGGTCCAAAGATTTGTGCCCGAACCCAAAAAGACCCGGAAATGTACTACCAGGACCCAGCCGGGAGACACAGACCCGATCGACACCGATTTCACCACTGATTGAGTTAATTTAATTCAAGTTGTGAAAACAAAACCTTGTGTCTTACCTAATGTAACATTAGTAGCCTTTTCCCCTGTGCCTGGACGTGACCATATAATCCATCCTCCTTGCCAAGAAAGTTGGTAAAATACATCCAGGTTTTCTGTGATTCTTCTCTTGCTGATTGAACTGGCATACCTAATCCACTCATTATTTCAGTTTCAAAAGTCCACTTGCTATCACGGTGATGGCTGACAAATGTGACTTGTTTAGAATCAGCTTTGCAGGGTGTAATCAGTTCAATGGAAAGGAGGCGGCATGAACCGGCTTGATAATATAAATAATATTTTAATTATAAACTTAAAAGACAAACACACATGACAGACATGTTCGTAAACGATCTCTCTCTCTCCCGCACAAACCCTCCGCAGTCGGCCTTTATCCCTCTCGGAGGCTTGATTAGCCTGATAAGGGACCGGGTGTGAAGAATCACGACCCGGTCCCGCCCTCTGGCGGACGGAACGCCCCGCCGCGTTCTCGGGGAACAGAAGGGGTATCACCCACCCCTGGCACCGGTTCTCCCACTCCAGGCGGTCGGCAGTGAGCCCCTTCTCCCCTCGCGGTCGGCGGCCGTCCTCCGCTTCCAGGCGGCCGGGTTCCTCGTCCCCCAGCAGATGGCCGAGGCTGCTCCATTGGGGTGGACGGTAGTGGCGAGAACTCTACTACGGCGTATCCCTCCTCCTTCCCGGGTTTCAGCACCAGTGTAACACTGTTTGGTTGGGCAATGGAGGAGTCAGGAGACAGCGAAACAGGTTTGAGGTCAGTTTTTTCTTTTCTTTTAACAATCTCGATGGTAACCGTCGGAACACAGGAACACATAAATATCAGCATAAACAGTAACATTGGCAATGTCTGCCTCCAGGTTTCTCTCTCTCTCCCCCGCACAACCCTCCGCAGTCAGCCTTTATCCCTCTCAGAAGCATGATTAGCCTGATAAGGGACCAGGTGTGTAGAATCATGACCCGGCCCCGCCCTCCGCCCTGCCACACAGGGTTTTTTGTATCTTGCATAAGTTAACTTTGACTGTTTGCCCTTTTGAACTATAATAACGATTGCTCGTTCATTGCCATGGCTGCTAACATTAGCATTGTTAATTTGCTATCATGTTCCTTAACTCCTCTCTGCCTCTGACGTCACTTAGCACCATTCCGCTCCCACACTTTCTCATCCTAATTTTACAATGTTGCAACTTTGTTACAACACACACACGCACACACACAGCACCATCATCAGCGCTGTCTGATCACGTCCGGATCGTCTCGGATTGACATGGGTATTACACATAATGTTAAACAGACCCGGGACCCGCAGCAATAGAATGGGATCCGACCTGGACCCAGCTCACCATATAAAACATGGATCCAAACACAAACAGGTCTCAGGTCCTCGGGTTAGGACCTGTGAAGACCTCTAGTGTAGTGAAGAGACTATGTATCTATGGGTGCTGTTTTGAATTCAATGAAGTTTCAATCAGCAATATATCTGTTTCACAAACTGTATAGCAAACTGATAATGAGGTTAATTAATTTACCAATCAAGAGGGGGGAGCAAGGGCGGAGCATTTAACTAAAACAAGGGCATGATTATTGAAACGTGGCCATGATTGAACTAAAATGAGGGAACAAATTAATAAAAGTGGTCGCATATTAATGTCATGGGAACTAATTCTTAATTCGTGGCCACAATATATTATTTTTCCCAAATGTTATGTGTAGGGCTCTGTAGTTAAGCAATTCAATAGCCAATCTACATTTAACCCTAAAATAACTAATTCCTAAGAATTCTGAGTCACTAGATTCAGTGGCAAAAAACTCTAGAGCTTCAATAGCCGCTTATTCAATAGCCTATCGGGCCAGTGAGAGCCAGGGCTATCAAATGGCCGTCCGATAGCCTTGGGCCTCGAGGCCAAAATCAATCTGTGTTTCCACCATTGGGCCAATAGCCCCACAGCATTGCCCTAAAAACCTGCCCTTAATACGCCTCCCTGGTGTCAACATCACACACCAAGCCCATTTCCCATCTTGCTGCTGAAATGTTTGACCTGACTGAGCTAAAATCCACCTTTGACATTGACCCCACCTCAAGCCCCAGTTAGCATTGTTTGGCGGGCCAGAACGCTTGGCCGTTGGCCCAGAGTAAGCCCCAAGGAGGCACGATGAAGTCTCAGAAGTGACAGTGGGAAAGCAACTGGCCCTGGCATGCACTAGCTCGCCCTCATTTGGTGCACCAGATGCATTTTCACTAATCACAGCAAGATCAGTTACAAGCTAAGCAGTTAGCCCTGACTTAAAAGTGCAAGGAACACAAATAACTTTATAGCAGATCTAAAGGCTAAGCTAAATGTGCAAGAGGCAATGTCCCCCAAAAGGGGACTAAAATGCATTCTGTAACATTTAGTGCAGAGAAAGCATGTGCCACAGATCAGGAATGTGTGCCTATTTCAGTTGTTGATGCAGCACCATTATGACAGAGTCAAAATGTGCAGAAGCAGTATAGTGTCATGCAAACCCTGAAACTCCAGGAGAACATGGCAAACCCAGTGGTAAAGTGAAAAAGGCTTTGTAGTTCCTGTCACAAAATAGGCCATACAGTGGACAAATTCTGGAACCTGAGCATAGGTAGACCTCCTTTTCTCTTAGTGAGCTAACTGCAGTGTCCATGCAAGGCCTTCAGGTATTAGGGCATACTCACACTAGGCCTGGTTGCCTTGTACCATGCTCAAGCACGATTGTCCTCCTTTCCCACTCCCCCGCTGGCCTGTACATTGTATTTAACGTTCCGGGCTGTAGCACGCTTGCGTAATTATGGTGCGACTTTTTGTTTTGAAGCAAATGGGAAGAAACTCTTGCAGAGCACAATGGAGTTCATCATTGTAATGTTCATTTGTGGCTTATTTTGAGTAGTTTTGGGGCACGGTGACACACGGCCCTCTAACATGCCGTACCTTCATTTACTGAACTCGCAGTTTTTTTTCAGCTTGTCACATCATTGCTCAATGGTTCTTTGGTATCCACAAGCACGAAGATAGTCATGAATTTTACCAAATATCACAAGAGTTCTTGTGTATCCAGTTGTTCCTGTATACTCTCATCTGCCCAAGAAACATCACAATCAGGATCTCAACGATACGTCTTAAAACCCTAATAAAGATACATTGTGGCAAACATGTATATTTTTGACAAAATTGTGAATGTATCAACATATATACATATGAGGGTAATTTTTGTTTACACAGACAAAACTGAAAACATGGATCCAATTTTTCTTTTTGCCTATTAACTGACCTGTCTCATTTTCAACAAAACATTGAAAACCTTCTTAAAAATTTGATCATGATCTGAATAATAAAGGGATACTGATTATAATTGCCAGTTTTAACACATGTCTGCTCTGAATATGAAAGGCACCTGTATGTAGATCAGTTTTCCTACCATTCTTTGATTGGATACTAGAGGGAGTTGTAGGTTTGCTTGTAAAGTTCCACAGAGCTGGGACTCTGGTAAGGGTTACGGTAAGGCAGTAGGGCAGCATAAAACTGTAATGAGATTTATATACGTATAACATTTTGAAGACATATAAATGGTTGAAATCTTTGAGGAACCAAAATGTTCATAACAGGAAATTCAAGAGCACATGCAACTTGCCAGTAGTTCAAAGAACCAGAGTAAATCAATTGTTCAAATAGCAGAAAAGTTTGAATGGACAAGTCGGAGTTCAAGTCTCCATGAACCCAACTGAAATGGTGGCTATTTAGACTGTTCACGTAAGGCTTGAAGACTACAAGACCAAATATATACATGAAAGTAGATTAGGTATAGAGAAACATACAATAAAATTGGCCTGGCACATTAAACTTTTCTGACAGTTGGTATGCATCTGAATGATAGAAATATCAGTTTTACATGATTCCCACCTCTTTGCAGATATGGTTTAAAGTCTCTGAACAGTCTCCATAGCTTAGCTCCATGTCCATGGTGTAGTTAAGAAGTGTGAGGCAGCCATGAGGTTTTAGCACTCTGTGAGCCTCCTGAAGAAAACGTGAACGGTCAAACCAATGGAATGCAGACATGGCCGCCACAAGATCTACAGAGCCATCTTCAAAAAGCAGATCCTCAGCTGTACACTCCCTTTGTGTTGCAGAATTTATATTTTAATACATACTCTAAAGTATAAAGGGAAAACAGTAATTTGGGTAATATTTCACCCCAAAATCAAAATAATATATATTTTTTTTAATTGCATAAATAAAATTAAGCCAAAGCCATTTTGCAAAATATGATTTCTTATTTTCTTTAAAAAAAAAAAAATAAAAATAAAAAAAATAAATAAAAAAAAAGCCAAAACCCAAATATGTTCTTCACAGGTTTCAGCCAAATATTTATAAAGATTTTTCTAAGAGCAAGGTCATTGCATCAATCATGTGATACATGTTAGTGATCCATGATTACAATTGCGAATAAGCAGATGGTGATTATTCAAATGGATGAATCTTCTAAATGAATATATGTAAATGGTCTGCACTTCTATAGCACCTTTTTAAGGTTAATGGTATTCAAAGCGCTTTACACTGTGACTCATTCAAGCATTCACACACATTCATACACCAATGGCGGCCTGCCATTGGGAGCAACTTGGGGTGCAGTGTATTGGCCAAGGACACTTCGACATGTGGGCCAGGATTCGAACCACCAACTCTGTGATTAGTGGCTGACCCGCTCTACCAACTGAGCCAAAGCTGCCCCTATGTAACTACAAACGTGACCAGATCAACTGGTGACTCCACTCCTTTGCTTGGTATGGTATGCCTAAACAAGTGGGAGAGTTGTGTTTGATTCATAGTGACAGTCACACCCCACACACTCACTTCCAGAGAGAATGGTCTCATAATACCCTATTCTTTAGTTTCGGTAACTCTGTTGAACTAATCTGCAGATTAACACTCACTGCTTCTAGTGCAGCTGTTGCTAAATGTGTCTGAGCTGGTTTGAAGGTTAAAGGTGCTGTAAGCGATTTTAGCCATTGTAGAACTTCACTGGACATATTTGTTTGCTGTTTACAGCATCCAGTGATGTGACAGAGACCCATGAGATACCTCAGGACAATTATTTCATCAATGTCTTTCAGGGAATAGGAGAATGTTCTGCATACCTTTCTATGAAAAGAATTGCTTACAGCACCTTTAAGTAGTGTGTGTTAATAATTAGGTGACTGGCTGATGGAAAAGGTACATGAAAGTTCATCTGATTTATCAGAAAAGCAAGCTGACTAAATCAGGTGCACCCACCTGTAAGATACGTTTAAACTGCAAACATGCTTCATTGCCACCTCCAGTTGACCAGGACTGATATCTGTCCCCACTACACCAGCAAAATGTGGGGCCAAAAGCGGTGTTCCCTGCCCTGAGCCACATCCAACATCCACTGCCAGCTCATAAGGTGAATCTTTCTAAGAAAATACAGTAAAAAAAACGCAGACACTTACAAAGTGTATAATATCAAAAAATGTAATCAAATGACAAAGACGGCAGGCTACTTTTATGGCCAACACACTCAGACAAAGAGACTCACATTACTCTTAAGGAATTGCAGAATCTTACTGATGAGCTCTTCAGAAGGAGATATCCGGTATTTCCAGTACGAGTATGCATGCTCTTTACCCTCAAACAAACGCACAGCCATTTTGGAAAGCTGTACAACTTACTGTGTCAAAACGTTGCAGAGATTTAAACAGTCAGCATGCTAGCTTGTGGAAAAGGAAGTTAAATAAGGGGAGGAACCATTTCTGTAAACTCAGGTTTTAGGCTCCACTTGTTTCTTCACATACTGGGAAACAATATTAACCCTGCCAATAGTGCAAAGCTGTTCAGCACGTTCCTTTGTCAACCATAATGTCCTCAGTTTCCTAATGTGCCTCACACACACAGAGGTTTTCTCACATTCACTGTAGAGTAGAAGACTGAAATTCCTTTCAGGGCCAATACATATCTAAACAATGGGCAGAAAGGGGTTAATGGTTTCCAGGCTAACTGGAAGTCATGCTGAGCAGAAAAATATAACATCAAGTTCCCAGTGATATTTGAATATGGACAAAGTCTAACATTTTCCTTACAGTAATATTGACAGTAAATCTCGGTTTAGTATCAAAACACAAGATATTTTGTAATAAAAGAAGTTAGAGGAACATATGATATGTCCCATAAAAAGCTGCAACAGTCTCGTTACAAAGTACAGAGAAGGATAATGCTCAACCGATCGGTATATTGAAACTTTGTACACTGCTGGGCATGACCAAAATGCTGATGTTGTAATGAAGAACAGGCTTTTAGAGTAAATGAGGCCTAAGGTGAAAATGCAGTGTTGGTGTTAGGAAAGATTTATTTAAGATTTTACAAAACCAAGAAAGACTAAGATTATGTGGAATCTAAAGAAAAGTTTATTGTTTATTTGTGGGAAATTGCAAAAAATATAATGGCATTGATTTTTTTCCATTTCAAAACAACTTTAGATCAATTTATACATGTTTTTGAGGGAACAATTAAAAAAAAAACATTAGTTGAAGAGACTTCTGTTGATGACACATTCATCTCCTCTTGAAAACTGGAAAAGAAAAAGTGACACAAATATTACACATTATCAGTGGACAATATGATACATATGAGATTAATCTAATATTATTAAAATTATTTACTTTGCTTCCTCTAATAGGAAATGTACAGTAATAACTTTTCATGACAGTGTGGTTTCTTTACAGAAAGAAGTAATTACCGTGATGTTGTTCTCTCTAATAAAGCAGTTGCAGCACTGGGCTCTACTCTCAGATAGGCTTGGTACATGGAGAATGTCTCAAAAAACCCAATTATGTTCTTGATGGACAGCTGCTGCTTAACTTTTAAAGACACAATTAATATAATTGTATTATACAAAACACTAATACCAGAAAACTGCAACTCATATCATATAATATCTGAAATCATAATATGTTTTTAGAAATGAGTACACAAATGTAGTCATCCTAGAAAAAGAGAAAGTAAATGTTAAGAGGTAGTAAACTCTAATAAGCAGATTTGTGTAGAGACTCATTTAGAAAAAAAAAAAGAAAGATGGTTAATCATTCATTATATTGAGGTGCTCAGGTTTACCTCTCTTTGTCTGGGAAGGGTAAGGCTTCAAATAAATCATGTAGTTTAATGTTGGCCACAGTTACCATAGACCTTGTGTAGGGCCGCAGGACCTGCCTGACCTGGAAGAATAAATTAAGAAAAGAGTACAGTCAGGGAGAAGTATAAGCAGCCGCTTAGAGCCCCTGAGCAATTAGCATTTCGCAGAGGGCCCACATATGCTCAGAAACAGCCCAGAGTGCAGCTGTCATTATTATATGGACACAGTTAATCTTAAATCTCAAAGTTAGTTACTACGCATTCAGTAAGTTTGACCTTTAGCATTTGAAGATTAAACAGTGACAGTCTATTGCATTTATTATTTAACATGCTTTACAGCTAATGTAAGTCCAATAAGGTTATAAAACTCTAAGGGTGTCCCATATGTCATTTTATGATTTTCATCATGTCATTTTCTTTTTTCAGGTACAGTGTTGTGTATAGTATACAGTATATAGTTAAATAGTACTGTGCAAAGGTTTTAGGGACTTTTTTTTTTTTGCATAGTGCATTTGTAACATCATGCAAAGTCCTAGGTATACCTGGAAAAAAACAATCTTGGTTGTTGGCAGATAGGAAGTTCCAAGCTGCTTGTAGAATTTGCCACAGTTCTTCTATTTAGGCTGTCTCAATTGGTTTTGTTTCTTCATGTAATACCTGACTAACTCAATGTTCAGAGATGGCTCTGTGTGGGCCATGCCATCTGTTGCATAGATCCCTGTTCTTCTATTCGGTTCTATTTTTAGTCTAAAATGTGTATTTCCTATTGACATACTAAAGCTGAAGATATAAATAGCCATCTTAAGACAAATGTTTTTGTGAAACTTTTTTTGTGAGACTTATGTTTTATATTTTATTTGTTAAACTTTCTCACTGTACTATATATGTGTGTGTTTGTGTGAGTGTGTATACTCACATATATATTGTGTATATATATATATATATATATATATATATATATATATATATATATATATATATATATATATATATATATATATTAGGGCTGTCAATCGCTAAATTTTTTTAAGCAAATTAAATACACGGTGTCACGATTAATCGCATATACAAATATTTGCTGAGAAAGCCCCTCATATAACAATAATTCAATATATAATGATTAAATAATTATACATAGATATCTATAAATATTAAAACATTATATATATATATATATATATATATATATATATATATATATATATATATATATATATATATTCAGATAATTCAAATGCATTACATTCTTGTGGAAGAAGAGTTAATCATTGATAAGACAATACAAAAAGCGTCTTTAGAATACAATGTATTATTTACTACCATATTATTAAACATAATCCAGTCATTGGCATACAGTTCACAGCAATTCATTTCACAAGTGAATTTGTCAATCAGTTCGAGATTTATTATGAAGGCTTGTTTAAGGACCTGTCATTGTACACCTGCATCAGACATGCTTGTGTAGCATCATAAACATAAAATCTTTAGGTCACTGTGTCAAGTTAAATATAGTTTAATACTTAGAACACATCTTGAGATCCCTTAGTTTGAATTTGCACTGCACTCCAAGTATTTTGAATGCAAGAACGTAATGTATTTTTGTTTTGTGCTGCCTGCTGAAGGGTTGTTTTGATCACTTCACACTTTTGAAACAGAAAAACAAAAAGAAAAGGTTAGAATAGGGAAAGAAACACAGACATTGGACAACAAATAATTGGAAAAGAGTGTTATGGATCTTAACCCCAATGAGCTTTTGTGGGATCAGCTAGACTGTAAGGTGTGTGAGAAGTGCCCGACAAGACAGCCATATCTATGGCAAGTACTACAGGAACTTCCAGAAATATACATTATTCAACATTTTTGGCTGCCAGTGTATACACAGTATATATAGTGTTAAGGCATGAACTTACATCCTCATATATGTAATTAAGTCGATCACCACAGGATTCATGGTGTAATTTGAAGTTGTCTCCATAGCCAAAGAGAGCCAAGCAGCCCTGTGGCTTCAGGACACGTACAGCCTCCTTTAGGAAACGCTCAAGCTCAAACCAATGAGCTGCAGATGCAGCTGTCAACAGGTCTACTGAGCCATTCGGGAAAGGCAGTTCCTCTGCTGTGCCCACTCTGTGCCAAAAAATTATAAATATGATATTATGGATGAGACCAAATAGTATTGTGTTAGTTAGATCAAGCAATGTTACAGCTCAATACATGGGTATATTGAGTCAAAATGGTACATAAAATTAAGAAAATATGTTTTCATATTTCAATGTAATATTGTTTCATATCCTTCATACAAGCAGAGAAAAGAAGTAAAAAGGACAAGTATGATTTGTTTTGTTTATTATAGAAGTGTAAAAGCATTACTGACCTGTAGCTGAGATTAGGGAACCCTGGCACTGTTCTCGCCTCCTCCAGCTGAGACTCACTGACGACGATGCGCACCACCTCCTGGAAGTGCGGTGCCAGCAGACGAGAGTTCTGTCCCGTTCCACAGCCCAAATCTAAGGCTAGCTGATGGGGCTGGCCTTTCTGTGAAGCATGCATTACCATAAAACATGTAAACAAGAACAGCTTATAATTATTATTTTTTTTTACGTATTAAATACAGTATATAGCCTTCATAAAATAAATAGTCATATGTAAAGTAAGGCCAGTTACTTTACTGTGTGACATTTGAGATGCAATCTGTGATTAGAGAAACATCACCATTGTCTTCCCATTAACACTATCAATAAATAAGGAGCGAAATTGGAAGCATTTACAGTAAATGAAAGCTAATGAATTGTATCATACAAATATGAACACAACATGTCATAGCAATAACATTTACATTAGAAATTTGTGACATTTGCACTTATGGCTGGGCATTCTTTGGTTACCTAGAAAAAGTACCATGATTTCACCATGGTTTATTGGAAAAATTGTAAAATTGTAATAGCATGTTTCTTTGGACATGAGCCATGGTGGTAAGATATTATTCTTTAAAGTACTTTGAGAACCATGTAATGGTATAGGAAAAAATAATTTACTCAGTACCATGCTATTTCAAAGTAGGGTATCATAAATATGATACCCTACTTTGAAATAGCATGGTACATATGATACCATAACCATGCTACCACCACAGTACTTTGTAAAGGAATGTAAACTACTTTATACATTAGTAGACCACCATCATTACCTGTAAATATGACAATAATTCATGGATTTTATTATAAGCTATAGTAAAATGTATAAGTCTGACCTTTTTGTCCAGATATTGAAGAATGATCTCCTTCAGCTCATCAGGTGGATCAAAATTATATTTTTGATAGAGGGAGGCATGATGTCTCAATTTAAACAGTCTGTGGCTCATTTTCACTATGACTTCAGATGGAATTTTACCACATGCACTCTTCTCTAATGAGAAGGTTCATCATAGCATGATGTTGCGTCACAATAAACGAGCGGTGCAATCCTTCTTAAGACAGCAAATTTAAACCACTAGTGACCACGTTAAAGATCTGAATGTGAATTACATGTATGGCAGTTTTGCCGTTATTATAAGGGAGGGGCCTAAAAGGATGCAATTGTTTTGGTCAGGAAATACGTACGTGTGACGTACGATTCATTTCCGAGAATCACATCTTTCGGCCAGCCGTTTCCATGAATCGATTCAAAAAATTAATTTAAGTCATCACTGTAACGTTTTCAGAAAACTGTTCCCAAAATGGGAAGCAGCATTGAAGTTAGAACTGAAGAAGGATGCCCCCTGGCTGCCTCCCTAGGGAGGTGTTTCAGGCACTTCCAGCTGGGAGGAGCCCTCGGGGAAGACCCAGGATTAGGTGGAGAGATTACATCTCCACACTGGCCTGGGAACGCCTCGGGGTCCCCCAGTCAGAGCTGGTTAATGTGGCTCGTGATAGGGAAGTTTGGGGCCCCCTGCTGGAGCAGCTGCCCCCGCGACCCAACTTCAGATAAGCGGTTGAAGATGGATGGATGGACATTCCTCGGGACGTAATACCCCCACCATTAAGTTTTTTCATAATGATGCGCAAATCTCTAGAGCCTTACCTGTGAAACAGCATTGTATCAGCAACGGCCACATATCCCTCGGCCATCTAAGCTTACCCACCATGTGCTCGAAACCAACGAAGCAAGCATCAACCACAGACTCTCGAAAGGGAGGCACAAGCTTGATATATTTACCAACAATTTCACAATTTTTTGGTCTACATTTGAGGTAACGGGACTAGGTGTGGAGGGAGCAACAGCGACAAAGGAGGGCCTAGAGCGTGGAGCAGGAACAGGTTTCCTGCTCATCTCCTCAGCTCGCAACTTTATACTGCAGAGCTTAATGTCTCAATCTGCTTCCGCCTCCACAGCGTTTCATTTTAAACGTAACTTTTCATTCTCCTGCTGTTAATCAAGAGGTCTATCTCTTTTAAATGAATGCCTAACGCAGGATCGAAACTTGAATTTTCAAAAGCATTTACACCAGGAAACAATTCCTCAGCTTCCGCCTCCGCTGCAACTACGGGTTGTTCTAACCCCTCACCATTTGGCAGAATGCCGTTGCACACCAGCTGTTCAAAAAGAGACTCTTTAATTACACATTTGGTTGCTTCACTCTGTATCTCTAAATTAAAGAAATCTGCAATTACGAGCAGATCCTTTTTTCGACACTTATGCAAAACCTCTGTGGTTGAAGAAAGAGTAAACATTATCAAATCGAACCCCATTTCTATCACCACAGAGACTTCTCTCCCCACACAAGAGTGAAAACAGCGAAAAACAGACATTAAGAGAGAAAAGAGAAATTGTACTCACCTCATCGATTTAATCATTTTGTTATTAAAGTTAAACATTTCTCAAATTTGTCGCGTCGCTGGACAAGCCCACATCCGGTCGCCAACAGTAGCTCTCATTGAATATAAATGGTATTAGGTTGTTTTGTCGCTGCCTTTAGCTTGCTGTGTGAATGCAGCTTAAGCAAGCAGTGACTGTAGCAAGGAACATTTCTGTAGGATGTTTGTTAGTGGAGAGGGGAAAAAAATTTTTTTGCCAGAAATAATCAATATTTAGTTATTTGTTTTATTTTTTTGCCTTCTTTTGTCTCCCAGGCCACACTCACATTACTGTAGCCTACCACGTGCACGTTGTGTTATGCCGGTGTGACAAGGAGGAGGGCGTGGCCAGGCTGTGACTGTGCATGGCCGGCACTGAATCTGATAATCAGCGGGAGAGTGAGATAAAGGAGGGCCAGAGATGCCAGAGAGAGAGAGAGCAAGAGACGTGTGTGTGTGTGTGTGTGTTTGTTTGTTTTATGTTGAGTTTTATCATTAAACTTTAACTGATCAGCCGGTTCCCACCTCCTCCTTCCCCAACCTTTAACTGTTACATTGGTGCTGAAACCTGGGAAAGAGGAGGGATATGCTGTTGCGGATTCCTCACCGCTGCTGTCCTCTGTGTGTGTCTCCACTCACCCACTCCCTACGCCTCCCCTTGTCTCTCCCCCAGGTTCCCAGGAGGGGAGGTGGGCTGACGAAATGGCCGGAAGGGCAGGGTCTCCCCTCCAGAAATGAAGGGGGGGGAGTAAGTCAGAATAGTGACACCCCAGTCTGAATCGAGCAGGGGAGGAGTGCATGATTCACGGCCGGCACTGAATCAGATGATCAGCGGGAGAGCGAGTTAAAGGGGGGCTGGTGTCGGCAGTTTGAGAGAGAGAGAGAGAGAGAGAGAGAGATGCACGTGACCATGCTGCATTTGTTTGTATGTTCTATGTTGAGTTTTACCATTAAAACTTTACGTTGACTGTTCAGCTGGTTCCCGCCTCCTCCTTGCCCAACTGTTAACTGTTATAGCAGGGTTCCCGCAGATCCTTAAAATCTTAAAATGTCTTAAATTCAGTTTCCCAAAATGTAAGGTTATGAAATGTTTAAATATCTTAAATGATACAACAAAAGTCTTAATTATCATTTTAAGATGTCTTAAATATGGAGGGAAAGACAGGAATCTTAATGTGACCTAAAGTGATTATCAAACTTCAAAAGAATGCAATTTAATTGAATAAATGGATGAGCTGCGTCCTTCAGAGTGAAACTTGTGAGTGATTCCAGCTGTTGCAGAGCAGTTGACAATCATTAAGACATATCAGAAATGTATGACAAACTATCACTAAGGATCAACTGTTAATAATGTGCCAGCTGTACACGCAATAGCGATGAATGGAAATGCTAACTGATAGCGTTCTCCAGGTATTTAAGAGCTCCTTGGAGCCTATGCAGAGACCGTATTCTTCTGGAGCTATTAGAGTCCTGAATCAATTAATACTGAATTAATAACATTAGTTACACATGTGGTTCTGTGAATTCCAGATGACCGCCATAGGCAGTGTAAATACTACTGGATTATCGCAGTGCCAGCCAGATAGCTCAAGAGAATATACTAACAAAGTCACGTAGTGACGTATGCTGAGCCCTGGGGGTTATAAACCACAGTCGCTCAGCACTCTGCCTCGGTACGCCTTTCTCGCGCATTCCGAGTGACCAAGAACTATGGCGGTCATCCGGAATTCACAGAACCACAGTTACACGTGTAACTAACATTCTGTTTCATTCCTACTGACCACCAGAGGCAGTGTAAACGCCACTGGGAGCCCAGGTAGCGGCAGTGCAGATGTTCGCCAATGAAACTCCTCTAAAAACAGCCCATGAAGATGAGATGCCCCTGGTGGAATGGCAAGTTAGCCCCCAGGGCAATGGTTGCCTTGCTGCCTTGTAAGCCAGTGTAATAGTTTCCACGATCCAGTTTGACAACCTCTGTTCGACACTGGAGCACCTTTCTTCACACCACCATAGCAGACAAATAACTGGTCTAAACTGAGCAGTAGTGTCCACATAACACTTCAAGACACAAACAGAACACAAAAGTTGAGCACTTGAATCAGACCCTGAAGAAGTCTGAAAAGAGGCCAGTTCAATATGCTGGTTTAGGACTTCTGGAAGAAAAGAAGGATTGGGTCGTAGGACTACCACGGAGTCATCCGGCAACCAACGCGCGCACAATTTGCTAACAGACAGCGCGTGCAACTCACTGATTCATTTTGCAGAAGCTGTAGGCAACAAAGAGGCAGTCTTCAAGTTTAACCCTTTCAATTCAATGCTTTGCAAAGGGTCAAATTGGGATAAGCAAAGGAATGCAAGCACGAGTGGCAAATCCCACATGGGAAAGTGAGGATTCCGAGCAGGCTTCAGACAGTGTGCACCCTTCAGAAAACTGCAGACAAGACTGTGAGATCCAAGAGAAGATCTCCCAAATGGAACATGATATTCAGAAAACGCAGCGACATACACTTTCAATGTGGAAGCCACTTTGCCCTCCTCCAGTAAATGTTGAAGAAAGCTTAAGATGCTCGGAATGTCACACGTTGCAGGATTGAGCCCCTGCTTCACACACCATGCAGAAAAAAGCCTCCAATGGGCAGCATAAATCTGTCATGTGGAAGAAGCCCTAGCATTGGAGCTTGTGTGAATAACCACAGGATTACAATGTTCCAGAGAACGATTTTACCTAATGGCCAGACCCAAAGCTGCAGGTGAGCTGGATACAGGTGCTAGACGCTGGCCTTCAGCTAGGAGAGGAGGTCCTTCCTGGGGGGAAGCTTCCATGGATTGCCTGACAGAAGTCTTGGCAACAAAGGAAACCATGGTCTGGCTGGCCATCGCGGTGCCACGAGTAGCACTCTGTGCTTGCACAGGGAGATCCTGTGTAACGCCTCTCATAACAGAGGAATAGGTGGGAACGCATATAGTATTGCAGTTCGGCCACGAATGGTCGATATAGTCAGTGCATCCTGGCACAAGGGTGACCATAGATGACAGTGAGTGGTCATCTCTGAAGCAAAAAGATCCACCTCTGCTCTACCAAATCATAGCCAGATCTCCTGCACAACATCTGGAGGAAGTCTCCATTCTTCTGGATGTACTCGATCTCTGGAAAGAGCATCCACTGTCTGGTTGCATGCTCCTGAAATATGAGCTGCCCTCAGTGAAGCGAGTCACGACTGGCACCATGTCAGGATCTCGTGAATAAGCTGTAGAGATCTGCGGGATTTCATGCCGCCCTGGTGGTTCAGATGGAACACTGGTGGCCTGCCAGGACTGGCATGAAATACTTTAAAGCCATGAATACTGCACGTAGTTCCAACAGGTTGATATGTTCTTTGGCCAGGGTCTGTGTCCAGCGCCCGCAAATACCCCTCTGGTTCCATGTTGCCCACCACCCTGTGAGGGTTGCTCATCATCCTATGATGGACATGTCCATAAACTATGATCCTCTGCAGTCGACCTTTATCCCTCTCGGGAGGCTTGATTAGCCTAATACGGGACCGGGTGTGTAGGATTACGACCCGGCCCCGCCCTCCACCCTGCCACAGTGACCAAATCCCGTCAAGAGGGAACAACACCCAGGGGCACTCCTGTCTTCAACAACTCTACATATGCACTTATGCAATGGGGAGAAATTACAATCAGTCGATGGCGATGTCTGGTGGGATCTAGTTGAAAACTGTTGTTCCTTAACTGACATGGTCTGAGGTGGAGTAAACCCAGGGGAATCCCCACTGTAGCAGCGGTTAAAATCCCTATTAGACTACCTGGTACTACAAAGACACACCCGGGTGAAAGCGAGCGAAGAGTTGTAGAATGTTCGTAACACGTTCCTGAGACAGGGAGGCAGACATTAGGTGGGAATTCAGGGTTGTTCCTATGAACGTAGTAGTCTGTGTTGGACTCAGACAGCTCTTTTTCTCGTTCACAGAAAAACCCTACTTCTGAACATGTCTCAAAAGTAGTCTGGAGTCTACCAGATACCTCTCATCCAAAGAGGAGACAGAATTGCACTCACACACGAGGAGGAAGGGAAAGACCAAAAGGTAGAACCTTGAACCGGTAGACTTGATTCTCCTGAATGAAGTCTACCAGTATTAGACAACTAGAACTGAAACGCAGAAAATGTCTGTGATGAACAGCAATTGGGACATGAAAGTATGCATCTTTCAGGTCGACACTTACAAAACAATCGTCTGCTGCCACAGACCGAATAACATCGGCTGTGCACAGCATTAAAAAAGGAGGGATCTTCAGGAACAAATTCAGATGCCTCAAATCGAGAATTGGGGCGGAATCCACCGTCCTTCTTCGGAACAAGAAAATATGTTGAATAGAACCTGTCTCCGTGAACGAGGGGATGAACTTTTTCTATGGCTCATTTCTGTAACAGTGAACGAATTTCCAGAGAGAGGGCCATTGAACAAACTGCATCTTTGACAACCTTCGGAACGATTCTTGAAAATCTGGGAGGCCGGCATCGAAACTGTAGAGTATATCCCCTGCTCAGAGTCATCAAAACCCAAGGCACTGTGTTGGTGCTGTCCAGTATTCTATCTGTTCTATTGAAAAACAATCGACCGACGGCCTGAGTGCCTCAGGTTTTATGTGTGCAACTTTTAGTGGTCGCAGGGGGGCGCTGACAGAGTCCTCCTGGCAAATGTCGATGAGATGGCCAAAAACCTCTAGCATTCTCAGTAACACAAGGCATTGAGGGGGCTGTGACTGAGGTGACTCAGTGCTGGCGGAACTATTGCTCCGGTGTGGCATAGCGATGTCGTGTCTGAACTGCTGGCATCCTAAAGGTAGGGTTGTGCTGAACCTGCATCAGTTGACGAGTGGCCTCAGACAGCTTTACCCTCTTTTCCAACAGTTCCGGAACATTAGGACCAAAAAGATGTCCGGGAACAAATGGAAGATCTCTCAAGGTTTTCTTACAGTTCTCTGGTAGCCGTGCTTCGGCAAGCCACACTTGGTGGCCGGCTGCCAGAAGCATGGCTGCAAGACTACCCAGCTGGTTACATGGTCCATTGCCAAAACAGCCATTTTCCGAAACTGAAATCGAGGGATCAACATTTGCTGGTTCTAGTGTACTGGTAGCAGCAAGAAGTAACTGACAAATTGCGTTTTCTGCACAAGTTATGTAGGCAACAGACTCGTATGCCTTTTTTACCAATGAATCTATGCGACCACATTGCGCACTGGGACATTGCACATTTCCTCGTAGAGCCTCCTCAGGAGACACCACTAAAGCTGCAACAGGCTGCTCTATTTCCAGAGCACAACTCACCCTGATGAAATCTGCTTCAGCCATAGATGCTAACGTCCAAGCAATCTTTGAATGCCTTTTAGGCGAACCAGAACCTGTGTGGGCATTTGAAAATTCAGCCAAAAAAACCTTTACATGGTGGCATGGCAAAAGAAGTCGCAGCTGTGGCCTGCCTGAAAAAGCCATTGGTTTGGGCAGATTGGACATGTGACTAATCAAGTCCTAGACAAGCAATTGCCATTCGAAGCACAGCCAAAGTATCATCAGAAGAGGGCTGGGCCTGTCCAGATGACTGAACTGACCCCCCACTAGACCCCTCCGCTGCTGGAAAACCAGTGAAAACATCCTGAGGTGATGGTTGCTATGCAACATCCACAGCATTCCCATGATCATGAAAAAAAGAATCCGAAGCAATCGTAGAAAGCACATCCAAGTCAGAATGATGTGAAAAATGAGGGGAATCAAGAGACTCTTCCCCAGTTCCACGATTCTGAACATTCTCATCCTCCTGAGTCATCTTCACAGGTGTAGCAGATGTGACGGGCTTAGGAAGTGAATTTTCCTCTACACGTGAATATTCATCCCTTCGCGATGTGGCCCTCCTCTTAGATGGGAGGGGAGCGCCGGCTGCCGCAGACACCCTGCACTTCTGAGTGCGAGAAGGGGCTACGTCCAGGGAGAGCAGTGTGTCATTTATATAATAATAAGTAACATAAATAAATGAACATGTTCTTTGATTTGTTCAAATTTTTCACACGTTTGTTTGCTCTGTGGCTCTCGTCTCGTAGACGCTGTCTGAGACACAGTTGTCCAATTATGCTGGAATTCTCCTTCAGAAGAACACACTCATACCAGCTCTCTATGGCATTATTCAAGACTCCGACCGTGAGGTGAGAGGTCAGAGGAGCTTCTCCCAGAAGGAATGAAACTAGTGTGAATTTTTTATGAGAAAAAAAGACTGTGTACTGTGAAATAATGCCAAGATGACACACCTTTCTGCCCGACTTTCACCATTGATTTGGGGTCTAACTCAGCAAGACGGAGCTGCCGTTCCGACATAGGTAAAAGACTGCAGTGCAGACACAGGTCTGTGAGAGCCTCTCTCAGATGTTGAACACCCAAACACGATGGGCAGATGTCACGACCGTAGTCTGGGAGGAGATTATTAGGGCACAGTGGGAAACCAGTGGCAATCGAGCTGTGAGCCATAGTTACTCGCTAATAACACTTTCGTATAGAACCGTAAGGTTTAAGTCAAGCAGAATGATGGTAATGAAGCAAGGTAAACAGACAGGTAATGTCAAGAAATATCTCACGAAAAAGAGAAATATATATCTAAAATGGCCGATGGATTGAACCAAGGGGTGCAGAGTATCACATAAGTTCGAGGAAAAAAGTTCAGAACAACTGAATGGATGATGATAATGTCAACGGGAGACCGTTGACTTATAACATGGAAAACACCAGCCACCGGATAGCACCGAGAGGCACAGTGTTACCGGCGAAAAACAATGAAACTCACCAAAACATGGCTAAAACACTAAACATTAAAATCCTTTGAAGTGGAGTAGATGCACGCTGACACAGCTTGTGAAGACGATATCTCGCTGCTCTTTTAAGCTGCACTTGACAGCGACAACAAGAGGCAGAGTGCTGAGCGACTGTGGTTTATGTAGTATATTTTTATCAAGTTAAGTATACATTAATCAGGTGTAATCAATGTAAACATTATTGATTTGTACCACAAAGACGGGCAAACATGCAGTACTGTGTGTGTGTAAAGGCCTGTGGACGTGATGGAATGTGTGCTCAACATATGTGTGACTATTTGACGGTGTGTGCAGAAACAGAAATAGCTTTTACTCATGACTGCTGAGAAAATATATGGTGAGGGTTTTTACTTTTTTTATTTTTACTACTCAAAATAAGCTGACCAGGGCTAAATCACAGAGGACTGTATATAATGAACCAAACCTAGAGATGAGTTAGTTGTTGCTGTGGTTTTACTGCAGGCAACTCGGCTTTATGGTACGATAATAAAGTATATTCTTCTGAAATCAAAACCCCAAAGATGTTGAGTGATTTTTCACAAAATTGGCAGAAACTACTACAAATGGTGCCCAAACAGGGACAGAAGAGAGCAGAGGAGTGTGCATCGCGGGCTGGCTGGGAAGGCAACACAAACAGGTGGCCACCATTAAAAGGTAAGCAACTTTTGCTTATATAAAAGTTTGTGTTGCTTGCCAGTTTTCCTGTGGTGGTAAGAACGCTCAAAAAGCTCTTCTAAACCAATAAGAAAAATAAAATAAATCGAGGGTTTTGATTCCAGAAGAAATAATTGCATGCAATGATCTGTTTTCTACTGTTAAGTGGGCCTTGATGGAAAACAGTAAAAGAAAAAAAAAAAAAGAAAAAAATATATATATATATATATATATATTAATTATATATATATATATATATATATATATATATATATATATATATATATATATATATATATATATATATAATATATTCCTCATAAGTTAAGAAACTAATATATATTTCTCATAGGCTGAGGAAAGATTCCGCTCATTGGTTGAGAAAAATATTACTCATTGGTTGAGAACTTAAATATATTCCTCATAAGTTATGGAACTAATATATATTCCTCATAGGCTGAGGAAAGATATCGCTCATTGGTTGAGAAAAATATTAATCATTGGTTGAGAACTTAAATATATTCCTCATAAGTTAAGGAACTAATATATATTCCTCATAGGCTGAGGAAAGATTCCGCTCATTGGTTGAGAAAAATATTACTCATTGGTTGAGAACTTAAATATATTCCTCATAAGTTAAGGAATAATATATATTCCTCATAGTCTGAGGAAAGATTTCACTCATTGGTTGAGAAAAATATTACTCATTGGTTAAGGAACTACAAATAAATCCTGCAGGTCACCTAAGAGGGGTGAAAAGTTGTCTTTCACTGTGTTGAGGAAGTGTATCAGTGATGGTAAAATAGTTGTGTTTTAGAATTTTAGTGTATATTTTGAGAGCTCTGTGTTTATAAAGGCCTTGTGTCTGTAAAAAGTGTGGTCATTTCTGTGGTTGTGAGAGTATCTGTATCTGTGTTTGAAAGTGTGTGAAGAGTGAGTGTGTATGAAAAAGTATGACTGAATAAAAATAATAGCCCAGTACAAAGATTGGAATGAAAGCCTGTCTTGAGAAACTTTGGAATAATTAACTTTGTTAAAATATATAAAACTAAAAATGTTCCAAAATATCAGCCTGTGCTGCATAACTGGTGAGGTGTATATATGCCATTTATAGCAGAGAAAATATATTTGGGCTATTTTCAACCTTCCATCAATATATGGAGGCAGAAGAGAGCTGATAATTGCAGGCAGAGAAGGCACCTAATAAATATTCTGGTGGTAAAGTGGAGATAAAACCAATGATAAAGCTATATAGATAGAAAGATACATTTAATAGAGTATAAACAAACAATAAGAAAAAGAATGAAAACAGTGAGATAATATAGATGTAAAACGAAATTAGGAAAAAGGAATCAAAAAGTTAACTCACAACTGGCTGGAAAACATTTAGACTTGGCTGTTCTTAGTCTAGCAGCTGTTGATTGGAATGGGCTAGAACATAACTCCTAAACTAGACTGTAGCATAGAAATGTATTTGACTTCATACAGAGAAACTGTGCTTTCAGGAAAAGTTTATATTAAAGTGACGAGTAAGAATATTTAAATTATAAAGAACTGTAAAGTGACTTAATTCCATTTGGGAATATTATCTGGACAAATAATAAAGCTTTGAGTCCAGTGTATTGCATTAAACTGAAGTCAACTAAGTAATTGGAATTTAAACAAAGGTTGTAGTTAAGATAAGTGTTGTTATATTGCATAAGGTAAAACTCCAGTGGAAATACTAAAATCTAGAAGTCCACTGTGTAAAATCTCAAAGAAATGAGAAAGCAAAATAAATAAATAAATAATAAAGTGACGTGAATGAACTTTGTGTATTAAAAAGTAAAGGTGAAAGAAATTGGAAAAATTGTTTCAATATATTGCCGTTGAAGATTAGTGTAGAAGAAAATACATTAAAAAAAAATAAGAGATTCATTTATTCTCTAAATGTATTGATTTATCTAAATTAATGGTGCTAAAATAATTTTTCATTTTTATATGCCAAGTAAAAATGAAGAAAGAACCAGTGAAGAAAGAAAAACTAAAAACTAGATGAGGACTGATCCTAAAAAGTAAATTGACAAACATATAGGAAATGTATTCATGTATGGGGTATAATAATTCATATATTAGAAGAAGATAAGGAAATTGATTTAGAAAGACATTTAGATTAAAAGGTTAAAAATAAATAAATAAAAAGATAAGAGTAAAAACTAAAAACAGGAAAAGTAAAAAGAATAAAGTAAGAAATATGTCCAGGAAGTTTAAAATTCACTGAAAAATATGAGGCAGGCCAGAAAAGCTGAGGGATGCAGAGGAGGGTAAAATGACAGGGTCCTTTTTAAAAATACCTCCCTATGTGACCCCAAAGGTCAGCCCCCAAAGGTCAGCTCCAAATACTTTAGATAGAATGTGGATGGTATTTCTCTTAGTGAGGCCAGTCGTTATCAAAGCCACAAAAAATGGGAAAGGGAGATTTAAAAAGAAGGATTTTGAAATTGGAATATGAAAAGTAAATCTTAAATGTGAAAATTTCACATTCATGTTTCTGTTTTATGTTCTGTCTAGTCCAATATGAGAGAATAACATTTTTAGCAATATTAAATTAAACTATAATGTCCTGATATATACATTTAAAAACCAATGATTATATGTTTTATTTTTGATGTGTTTAAATATGTCTGGAGAACAATGTACATGTGTGTGCAGCTTTATTGGTGTAAACTTGATCAACCAACAAAAATAAGACAGATAGTGTTTATTATTTTTGCTAGGGAATTTCTGACTGGAGAGATTGAGTGAGACCTGATAGTGCTCTTAATAGAAACAGATCCAGAAACAGAGAGGTTAAACCCGGTGTCTCTCTTGATGTCTCCACTCAAACAGAGGGGCGCCCCGAATTTAGAAAAGATAGATAGAAGATTGTTTTAAGATTAGATATTTTTATTTTATTTCTTGTTTTATATATACAGTGTAGGCATTGGTTGATCATGGATACACTGAAAGCTGTCACTGAGACAAGAATTAAAGAAAATAAATTTAAGAATAATTTAAATCATTTCATGTTCTCTACTGTTCAAATTTGCTCAGAGAAGTTTTTTCTTGGGTTTGTTTGGTGACTAATCATGCCAGATAAAATTGAAATAAGTCACAATATGTGGTGTATTTGATTGAAAAAAATATTGATAATGCTAAGGAAAAACTGGAAATTGGTACTAGGTGAAACCCATGGAGAAACATTAAGATTAAATTGATTATCATAAATAACTTGATGTTCATGTGTCTATTCTGTGTGAAATTGATGCTAACTATGTTTTACCCTTTCTGTTGTCAGCATTGTGTAAGTCATTGAAGAAGCTTATATTGCAGGAGAAAGTCCGGAGAAAAGAAAAAAGACTGAGAAATACAGTATGTGGGCTGTTATATGATTGGCCCTCCTACTATCATGAATGCTGGTAATCATTACTGAATTGACATTTCAATTGTGGATTAAAATTTCTCTTGATACGTTGATTTCAGTCATATATGACTAATTGGATGTTTGATTCTCCAACTGCCATCCATGGGTTCAATTCCCATGTCTAAATTGTTCTGAGGGTCTAAATTTAAATCCAGCATCTAATTGCTAATTTGTTGATGTGAAGGTTAAATATTAAAACTTAATGGCAAAGTAAGAGTTACATATTGGATTGTTTACTCCCCTAAATTTTCCAAATACTACCCTCACTTTAAAGAAAAAGATTAATCAGTGCTGCAAGGAGATAATTAAGTGTCTATTTCTAGTAAGCTATTTCTATTTTGAGTTAAATCCATGAAAATACAATTTTAGAGGTATACAGTTTATGCACAGTGACATCTGTCTCTGCTATTTAACTGCATAATTTATCATGAAATGCTGATAAGTATAAGAGGATAATAACTGAAAAATCATATTATTAAATGATGATAACATTAGGATATAAAAAATGAGACTTGAAAGAAATTCAAAGGATTTAATGGATTTTACTGATCAATTATTGCAAAACACAAGACATTTGTCTGAACTTCCATTGTGCCACTTTACCATTTTAATTTGTTTAAAATCTTTAATTTATTTTCTGTTAATTTAAAAAGGTGATTTATGTTGGTTTATTTGACATAATGAAAGTTCCTTCTCCTGAAAAGAGTAAGAAAAGGGAGAAAGTAATTATAAGAAAGTTTATTGATTTAAAAACAAAAATGTAAATTTCTCAATGGTCTGAATACAAATGCGTATTATTTTTATTGCACGAGGGGGAAGGGATAAGAGTAGAAAATCTAGAAGTTTCTTGAAGATGGTTTAAAATGGGAAAGGTTGAAAGCAGATAATATAATGAAATATACTTGAATATATTATTTCATTGGATTATATGTATCACTATTCTCACGGTTGTAGAATTACAAATGTGTTATTGTAATTTTATAAGAAAAAAAAAGGGAATAACTGTAACAGTGTGAAGGAGTGGAATCTCTCTCTCCAAATTCTTTCCCTCTCGCTCTCAGTTTAAGTTTTTAAGTGGGCTAAAACCATATCTCTAAATTGTTTTATTTTCTTTTGATTTGATTTTCTTTTATATGGAAAATGATGTGATTTGACAAATAATGTTAGATACAGTAATATGAAGGAAAGGTTCAAACAGCTTTCCTCATCATGATTAAAGATTTTTATTTTCAGAGGGCAATTTGAAGTGAAGTGTTCATACTAAAGATAATGTCACGAACTCCCCTTCGTCCAGCTCATGCGCACGCTCGGCTTCACCGAGCACACACACGCACTCCGCGAGCGTACTCGCTCGCTTCCCGCTCCCTCGCTCCGCCCCCTCGAGCTTCTACGCTCTTTTTGCTCGCTCGAGCTTGCACGCTCGTTTTACTCCTACGAGCTCACATGCTCGTACACTACCCCCCCCTCGGGCTCACATGCCCACTTCTATCGCCAGAACATTATGTACACCTGCACTCGCGTCATCTGCACTCCTGTTCATTGTATACACCTGCACTCATCCCTATCACCTGTCATTGTTTACACCTGCACTCGTCTCTATAAATATCACAGCACATTCGTCTCCCGCGGGTTGGTTATTGTATTTAGTTTCCCGTGTCTTTGCCCCCCGCTAGTCTCGTCTAGTTTTGAACTCCTCTTGTCTTCCTCTTAGCTTGCCAGCTCCCCTTGTTCCCCTGTCTTTTGCTCCCACTAGTCTCGTCATTCTCATCTACTGATTCCCCGGCTTCGACCTCACGCTCCCTTTGACTACTCTTCACTGGATTTGCCCTTTTTGTGTACTTTGCACGCTTTGTTATCTAATAAAGCTGTTTGAATTCTACATTGTGACTGTCTCTTCTTGTGCGGGTTACAGATAAGAGATTTGGTTGAATTTACATCTGGAAGAATAAATGTAGGTTCTAAAACTACCTAGAAATTATTAAATTAAAGTGATGATTTAAATTAAGCACCTTAGAAGCTTGACAGAGGCGACCCTGTATTTTGATTTGTTCTGATGGTTAGTCTTCACCAAGAGACAAGGTCTTTTGTGACCTTTGCTAAATGAGAAAACATAACTTAAATGGAAATTAGTGAACTGTAGATGAGTTCAATTGTAACATTTTACTTTTAATTTGGACAATTTCAATAGATTGTTGAACTTTGAATAATGCTTTGTGAATTTAACCATGTTTTGGACTGTCTCAATGTTTGAGCAGTTGTAGATGGTTCCATTGGCTGTGACGGTTCTCAGGTGATGCTCCCTGAAGCAAGGGAAAATATCTGTTTGCTGATACCAGATTATTAAAGATTGGATAATAAGACTGAGCAGTACCAAGACCAGAGACAAAAGATGATGACCCAAAGATGGGTAAAATTCTCCAGTGGCAAGAGGTGACGACCCAATGACTGGTAAAGACTCTCCAATTGCAAAATGAGAGCTGCCTAAGTCAGGGTTCCACCGCCCAGGAAACATGCCCAAGAAGGGTGAACTGGGTTTAAGGAAGTGGATGGATGCTTTTAGGAAAGAAGCATCAAAAGGGAGGTCTAGAAGAAACCTGCCAGAAGTTGTGAGTTCCACTCAACCCGACTGTGTCTTAATAACCGCTTTATTAAAATATTTTATCACAGCGATGAATAACAAGCATTTTATCACTGTGTTATCAGGGGATCATACTCTGTGTAGGAGATACATTATAGATTGATTTTGGAGGTAAAGCTTTGAGAACCGTTGCATACAAAGAAGTGCCTAAATAATTAAAGAAGTATAAAGCAAACCTGGGACTGTTTGCATGATGAAGAATTACGATTGAAAAATTATTTTTGTTTATGCTTTTATTGAACTCATGTACATTGTAATAATAATGAAGAAGGGAAAAAGAAAACATGGTGGTGACTAAAAATTAACATGGCCTGATTGCCAAAAGAAATGGGGTGCACAATTAACTAAAATTAATATAATATTTGGATAACAACATTGTGGAAGGAATAAGATTCTGTTGTGTGTTACCATTGGTAAAATCAGTTTGGATTTGAGCAACAGTGAAGCAGATGACATTGATCGATGTAAATGGCCCAGTGCAATGGCAACTACCCTGAATGAACAGAAAGAGCGACTTGGGAGGAAATTGATTCCTTCAATGAATATATAAGAAGATATGAAGAACCACGCCCTGGGTGTAAGTGCTGGCTAACCTCTCCCCAAAGGGTGACCCTCTACGATGCGCAAAGTATCTGGGTTGAAGACATCTACACTACAAGCAAAAACTCTTAAAATTAGGATGAATATTTTGTTTGATACACTCTACATAACTGTGACAACCAAAAACAAGGCTGAACCAGGAGCACGCACATGCTTAAATATGTTAATTTGTGACTCTAAAAGTCACAGAGGAGGGATATGTAGTATATTTTTAAGTATACATTAATCAGGTGT
Source organism: Xyrauchen texanus (assembly GCF_025860055.1). Taxonomy (NCBI): domain Eukaryota; kingdom Metazoa; phylum Chordata; class Actinopteri; order Cypriniformes; family Catostomidae; genus Xyrauchen; species Xyrauchen texanus. The sequence continues at coordinate 24,789,371 of NC_068289.1, forward strand.
AATCAATGTAAACATTGTTGATTTGTACCACAGTTATGTCTGACGGGCAAACATGCAGTACTGTGTGTGTGTAAAGGCCTGTGGACATGATGGAATGTGTGCTCAATGTATGTGTGACTATTTGACGGTGTGTGCAGAAACAGAAATAGCTTTTACTCATGACTGCTGAGAAAATATATGGTGAGGGTTTTTACTTCTCAAAATAAGCTGACCAGGGCTAAAGCACAGAGGACTGTATATAATGAACCAAACCTAGAGATGAGTTAGTTGTTGCTGTGGTTTTACTGCAGGCAACTCGGCTTTATGGTATGATAATAAAGACTATTCTTCTGAAATCAAAACCCCAAAGATGTTGAGTGATTTTTCACAAAATTGGCAGAAACTACTACATTTATAACCCCCAGGGCTCAGCATACGTCACTACATGACTTTGTTGGTATATTCTCTCGACCTATCTGGCTGGCGCTGCGATAATCCAGTAGTGTTTACACTGCCTCTGGTGGTCAGTAGGAATGAAACAGAACCAACATTTAGGTAAAACAGTAGGGAGCACACACTCATTGCTCTTGACTGTTTAGCTGTAGTAAGTCATATAAAACCAAACATTATCCTATAAATATACCTATATTAAAAATCTGTATAATGCACCATATCTTACCTCTACATTTTTCTTATATCTTTGGTTTAACAAATATTAAATAAAAACTGAATGAATTAATAACATTATTAATTTCACTCTGGAAGAACTCCCTGTTGTTTACTCTCTTCATGTCGTTCCAAACCCAAATATTATTTTCTTTTATGTACCACAAAAGGAAATAATGTAATGAATGTCCTGTTGGCTGAATTCAATACATTGGCAGCACTTTAACGCTAAATAAAGAACCCAAATAAAGAACCCAACGTCATATATGTAGCCCAAGTATCTTGTGCATCATTTACCAAGTCATAAGATTACTTTGCATGATATAACTTAAATTACAATCTGTTTATTATACACTATGATAGTATGTCTTCAGAAAAAAATTCTGTGATTTTGTGTTCTGCAGAATAAAGAAAGTCCTACGGGTTTGAAACAATATGGGGGAACGTAAACTTTGAACTCCCACTCTGTTGTGTCTTACAGCATCCCTTCTTGTCTTGACATGTTTAGGACATGTCATGTTCTTTTTTTTCTCATTATTTTGTTACTCTCACATCTAAACAATTTAAAGCATTTGTGTCCACTGACAGCAGCACAAATATATCTACCAACTGTAGCAAAATCTCCACCTGTTTACACATTTCTACGGAAATAACATCATATCACCCAGACCTACATTGGAGGATTATTTCATGTATGAGAGAGATGCTGTACCTCCACCCACACACACACACACACACACACACACACACACACACACACACACACACACACACACACACATGTTGGAATTCTCCCTAAAGTCGAGACACACCACACACACACAGGATCAATGAATGTCACGTGTGTATTGGTTGAGGTTCAGACCTCCTCTGCTGATCTGTTGTGTGCAGTTGAAATAATTTTTTTAATGGTATCATGACAGAGACACTCCACTACTGTGTGTTTTTAATTAGTGTTTTGATACGTTTTCTATACGTTTATTAGTATATGTTTTGACTAATTATAAGACTGACTGTCACTCATAGCTGTCTTTCTGTCTCTGGTGTCAGGTGATGATGATGGCTGCAGATCGAGGTTTAGTGGAGTAATGGCTCTCAGAATTCAAGGTGAGTCCAGCAGCAATGCCAGTATTAAAGCCTAAAGTGTGTGTGTGTGTGTGCGTGCGTATATGTGTGTGTGTGTGATATGTGTCAGACTGCTCTTTGAGTGCTTCATGAAGAACACTGTGCCCTGATCTTACACTCCTCTAATGCATGAACACACATGCATGAGTTGTGTATAGCAATGTGCTTTCAGGGAGAGCAGTGTGTCATTATATAATAATAAGTAACATAAATAAATGAACTTGTTCTTTGATTTATTCACATTTTGTTTGTTTGCTCTGTGGCTCTCAGTTGTCCAATTATGCTGGAGTTCTCCTTCAGAAGAACACACCCGTACCAGCTCTCTACGGCATTATTCAAGACCCCAACAGTGAGGTGAGAGGTCAGAGGAGCTTCTCCCAGAAGGAATGACACTAGTGTGAATTTTTGATGCAATAAAAAGACTGTGTACTGTGAAATAATGCCAAGATGACACACCTTTCTATTGCACTGACTACTTGTAAAATAGGGCTTCAGACTAGCATATGAATAAGTGCAACTATCAAAAGTAATGCATATTTTGTCCCACTGAAATGCCTATTAGACTGTAAAACCCTCTGGGGTCTGAGGGTATTTTGGGCCCTGGAGAAGTTTTGACATGCCTTGACATTTGTGCTTCTTTCAGTTGCTTAAAAACATATTAATAGCTAAAGTCTGATAACACTGTATTCAGCACAAACGTCTAGGTTACGTATGTAACCTCCGTTCCCAGAGAAGCGACACTAGGAGTCTCTCTTGAGCGCCGATATCCACCTCTGATCTATGAAAAAAGGCCAATGAGAAGTTGGCAGCCGGTATTTGCATGTCCCGCCCCCAGACATACGGGTATTTAAGCGGCGCAAATACGGGAGTTCATTCAGGATTTTTCTGGTCCAGATAGATACGCAAAGCACGTACTGGACACAGCAACGAAAGGGTTGGGTCTGCCTCCTCCTGGAGCAGAGCTTGCAGGTTCACTACCTGATCTCTGAAGGGTGTGGTAGGAACCTTGGGCACATAGCCCGGTCGCAGTCTTAGGATCACGTATGTGTCTGCCGGACCGAATTCCAGGCAAGTGTCGCTAACAGAGAATGCTTGCAGGTCCCCGACCCGCTTGATGGAGCCGAGCGCAATCAGCAGAGCGGTCTTGAGAGAGAGGGCCCTGAGTCCAGCTGAATCTAGCAGCTCGAAGGGGGGTCTCTAGAGGCCCGTGAGGATGATCGTGAGATCCCAGGAGGGGAATAGGTTAGGCCGGGAGGGAGTTAGCCTCCGGGAACCTTTGAGGAACCTGACAATTAAGTTGTGCTTACCAAGAGACTTGCCATCTATCGTGTCGTGGTGAGCTGCGATGGCGGCAACATACACCTTGAGGGTGGAGGGGGACAGCCTCCTCTCCAGCCTCTCCTGAAGAAATGAGCACTGACCTAACCGCGCACTTCTGCGGGTCTTCAGCTCGGGAAGAACACCAGTTCGCGAACAGACGCCACTTTAGGGCGTAAAGATGCCTGGTTGAGGGGGCTCTGGCTTGGTTGATAGTATCTATGATGGTCGGTGGTAGGCCGGCTAGATCTACCGCATCCTTTCCAGGGGCCAGACGTGGAGGTTCCAGAGGTCTGGGTGCAGGTGCCAGAGTGTGCCCCGTCCCTGAGAAAGAAGGTCCTTCCTCAGGGGAATTCGCCAGGGAGGGGCTGTCGCGAGGAGCGTGAAGTCCAAGAACCAAGTCCGGGTGGGCCAGTAGGGGGCCACCAGAATAACTTGCTCTTCGTCCTCCCTGACCTTGCATAGCACCTGTGCAAGAAGGCTCACTGGGGGAAATGCGTACTTGTGCAGCCCCGCGGGCCAGCTGTGTGCCAATGCATCTGCCCCTAGGGGAGCCTCTATCCGGGCATACCAGAGTGGGCAGTGGGAGGTTTCTTGGGAGGCAAACAGGTCTACCTGGGCCTTGCCGAACCAGTCCCAGATCAGCTGGACCGACTGGGGGTGGAGCCTCCACTCTCTGCCGGGCAAGCTTTGTCTTGACAGCGCATCCGCTATCATATTGAGGTTGCCGGGGAAGTGAGTGGCGCGCAGTGACTTGAGTCTCCAAAGGAGGAGACGACGGGCGAGCTGTGACATGTGGAGGGAGCGTACTCCGCCTTGGCAATTTATGTAGGCTACCACTGTGGTGCTGTCTGTCCTGACTAGGACATGTTTGTCTCAAATTAACAGGAGAAACTTCCTCAGGCAAAGAAAACAGCCAGCACCTCTAGGCAGTTGATGTGCCAACACAGCGGGGCCCGGTTCCAACGGCCTGCGGCTGCGTGCCCGTTGCACACGGCGCCCAAACCCAGTTTGGAGGCATTGGTTGTGACCAGAACGCATCGGGACACCTGCTGCAAGGGTATCCCTGCCCGTAGAAAGCAGAGGTCTGTCCAGGGTTTGAGGGTTTGGCGGCAGGCGGTGGTATTTTTCACACTGTGCGTGCCGCGGCGCCATGCTCGTCTCGGGACTCGAGTCTGGAGCCAGTGCTGAAGTGGTCTCATATGCATCAACCCCAGCGGCGCGGCCGGTGCAGAGGATTCCATATGCCCCAGGAGCTGTTGGAATCGTTTTAGAGGGACCACAGTACCTGGCTTGAGGGAAGCGAGGCATTTCAGCACCGACTGAGCACGCTCGTTGGAGAGACGTGCTGTCATTGAGACTGAGTCTAACTCCAAACCGAGAAAAGAGATGCTCTGGACTGGGGTGAGCTTGCTCTATTCCCAGTTGACCTGAAGCCCCAAACGGCTGAGGTGCCTGAGCACCTGGTCTCTATGCGTGCATAGTAACTCTCGCGAGGGGGCCAGGATGAGCCAGTCATCGAGGTAATTGAGTATGCGTATGCCGGCTTCTCGGAGAAGGGGGCAAGAGCTGCCTCTGCGACTTTCGCGAAGACGCGAGGGGATAGAGACAGGCCGAAGGGGAGGACTTTGTACTGATATGCCTGGCCGTCGAACGCGAACCGTAGACAGGGTTGATGTCGAGGGCGAATCGAGACGTGGAAGTACGCGTCCTTCAGGTCTACTGCTGCGAACCAATCTAGATGCCAGACGCCAGATAGAATTTGTTTCTGGGTGAGCATTTTGAACGGGAGTTTGGACAGGGTCCGATTGAAAACTCGCAGGTCCAAGATCGGTTGTAAGCTGCCGCCTTTCTTGGGTACAATGAAGTAGGGGCTGTAGAAACCCTTCTCCGTTTCGGTTGGAGGGATAGGATCTATCTCATCCTTTAATAGAAGGGAAACGATTTCTTTGCGCAGGGACTGGGCATGTTCGCCGTGTACTGCAGAAAAATGAACGCCCACGAAGGGGGGCGGAGGCCTGGCAAACTGAATTGTGTAACCAAGTCGAATGGTCCGGTGCAGCCAGCATGACGGGCTGGGCAGTGAAAGCCATGCCTCTAAGCTCCGTGCTAGGGGCACCAAGTGGACGAGTATTTTGGACGTACCCGGCGGGGCTTCGCAGCGGTGCGGAACAGGTAATGCGGCATCGGGAGGCAGTGAAGCGGCCCGAGGATCTGGTGCTGAGAATAGACTCAAAGCACTTACCTTGCTCCGCGCACCCGGCAGGGGGCGGGTTCATGACTGAGGAGGTCTGATGTTGGCGTCCTCTGGACTCGTCTGAACCGGCCGGCCGGGGAACAGTCGTGGGGCTGGAGGTGGGGACGCCACGTCCAGGAAACCGGGACTGTTGAGGCCTGAAAGCAGAGTGCCGTGAGAACGGCATTTGCGGGCCATGTGACCCAGAGACAAAGGAAATAGCTATTTTATTGAGAATTTGGGTACCAAATGAAAAAACACAAAATCAATTTCCTCACCAAGGCCAAACCGTTCGAGATATCACAAATCCGTCCGGAATGTAGCATCCTCAATGTCTTGTCTTCATGCCGACCGAGTTTGGTGGCGATTGGATTCATTCTCTAGGAGGAATATATATAATTCCAGAGCGTGTGTTTCCAAACAACCCATAATAGCTGACTTCCTGTTGGGCTGGCGTAAAACTTAGAGCACGAAAGTTGTTCGGCCCGATGAGATCTACAAGTGTACCGAGTTTCATATTATTACATGCAAGCATGTTTGATATATGGACAAGTGTTCGAATCCCATTCCAGGGGGCGCTGTCGAGCCCCCCTGCCACGCCCCGGTACCATCTTCGACCCGACCCTGATGGCCGCGGGTTCCGACCCGTGTGCAAAATTTCAAGAGTTTTCGAACACGTTAAGGGCCCCAAAACCTTGAAAAACAAAAATAAAAGCATTCTCACTCAACAGCCAAATTACCCCCCTCCCCACAGACACAGAGAGATGTAGTGTCAGTGAGAGAGGGAGAAAATATTCTCCAAAACATCCACATTCAAACCAAAATATCTGACTTTCTGTTGGTCTGAGCTAATGACTATAATTAGAAAGTTGTCCGGCTCGATGAGAACAATATAATTACTGAGTTTTGTGACTGTGGGTCAAAGTGTAAAGCAACCGCCCCAATTTTGTCAAAAGGTGGCGCTACTGAGGCCCTGCACCACGCCCATTTCTGAAATTTTGCATGTCTACTGGCTAATAAATGTGATGTGTCTGTTGAGTTTCATTTAATTTCAAGTATGCTAAGAGTCTCAAAAACATCAAAAAAGAATATTCAAGTTTGAAGCGTTGCCGCGGCAACAGTATCGAAGATATCAATAATCCTTTCACATGTCTACATCTGCCATTTGTTTACATTACACACCTAAAGTTTTAAGTAAATCGGGTAAAAATAAGAGGGTGATTTCAAAGCATTTTGAAAGTGACACACTTCATTGTGCCAGTTGGTGGCGCTATAACTTTGACTCACAATAGTCACATCCATGCGATCGGCCTGTTACAAACACTGCTGAAATTTTATCGAGATCAATTAATGTATGTAGAAGTTATAACACACTTCCTGTTTCTCTTTTAGCGCCATCATTTCGTTTCCTCGCCACGGCCAAACCATTCGAGATATAAAAAAATCCAATTTTTCATCCTCAATGTTTTGACTTCATGCTGACCGAGTTTTGTGGCGATTGATGGAATTCTCTAGGAGGAGTATTTCAAATTCCATTGCATGCGTTTTCCAAACAACCCTAAATGGACGATTTCCTGTTGGGCTGGGGTAAAAAGTAAAAGTATGAAGGATATATGAAACGATGAGATCTATATGTGTACCAAGTTTCATATTATTAGATGCAAGCGTGTTTGATTTATGGACCAAGTTTTCGGACCCCGTTCCAGGGGGCGCCGTCGAGCCCCCCTGCCACGCCCCGGTACCAGCTTCAGCCCGGCCCTAATGGCTGCGGGTTCTGACCCTTGTGCAAAGTTTCAAGAGTTTTAGAGCACGTTAAGAGCCCCAAAAGTGCCCGAATAGTCGTAAGAAAAATTATATTCTAACGAAAACAATAGGGCCTTGCCTTTTCAAGGCTTGGGCCCTAATAATATTAATCCTAACGAAAACAATAGGGCCTTCGCCTTTTCAAGGCTTGGGCCCTAATAATAATCCTAACGAAATCAATAGGGCCTTGCCTTTTCAAGGCTTGGGCCCTAATAATGATCCTAACGAAATCAATAGGGCCTTCGCCTTTTCAAGGCTTGGGCCCTAATAATTCTAACGAAATCAATAGGGCCTTGCCTTTTCAAGGCTTGGGCCCTAATAATAATTCTAACGAAATCAATAGGGCCTTGCCTTTTCAAGGCTTGGGCCCTAATAATTCTAACGAAATCAATAGGGCCTTGCCTTTTCAAGGCTTGGGCCCTAATTAATTTTCATTTGTATATCACCATCTCATACAAAGTAGTCCAAAATGCTTTACATAAAAACAAAGTAAAACAGCAAAAATGTCATTATAAACCGAAACATGCATGCATAAATACACATAAACACATATATAAGTATACTGTGCATTCAGAAAGTACCCCTTCATTTTTTCCACATATATTATATTACAGCCTTATGCTAAACATTTTTATATTATAATTTTTTTCACATCAGTCTACACTTCATACCCCATAATGACAAACAAAAACAGATTTGTAGTAACTTTATTAAAAAGAAAATACTGAAATATCCTACTGAGATAAGTATTCAGGCCCTTTGCTATAACACTTGCAGTTTAGCTCTGGTGCATCCCATTTCTCTGAATCAACTTCAAGATGTTTCTACCCTATGATTGGAGTCCACATGTGGCAAATTTAATTAACTGGACATGATTTGAAAAGGCACACACCTGTCTATATAAGGTCTAACTGCTGAAAATGCATATCAGAGCAAAAAATAAGCCACAAGGTCAAAAGGAACAGCCTGCAGAGCTCAGAGACAGGATAGTGTCAAGGCAAGATCTGGGAAGGCTACAAAAAACTGTTGCATTGAAGGTTCCCATGAGCACAATGGCCTCCATTATTCTTTTTTATTTTACATTCTCCACTTTTTCTCCCCAATTTGTAATGCGCTCTTAAGTCCTTGTGGTAGTGACCTGCCTCAATCCGGGTGGCGGAGGACGAATCTCAGTTACCTCCGCGTGTAAGACTGTCAATGCGTGCATCTTATCATGTGGAGACATTGCGCGTGTGGCGGCTTCATGTTATTCTACGCGGCATCCACACACAACTCACCACGCGCCCCAGCGAGAACCACATTATTGCAACCACGAGGAGGTTACCCCACGTGACTCTACCCTCCCTAGCAACCGGGCAAATATGGATGCTTAGGTGAACTGCCTGGAGTCACTCAGCACACCCTGGATTCGAACTCACGACTCCAGGGGGTGGTATTCAGCGTCAATACTCACTGAAGTACCAAGGCCCCATTTTTCTTCTTTTTAATACATTTGCAAAGTTATCTCAAATCTGATTTTGCTTTGTCATTATGGGGTATGGAGGCTGGTCATTCCCACGGAAATATCCAGGAAGTAGCTCTGCAATCTGAAGGCCACTTTAATATGCATTCTAGGTAAAAACCTTTAACTTGGACTCTTTTAAACTTCAAAATATGCACATTTGATAGCTGAATTAAAATAGACTTGATAAAACACTTGACATAACGTGGCACCAATGGATGATAAAACTATCAGAAATATATGCTATGGCTTGTACTTGTCTTGAAGAGAAGTTATATTTGGCCCAAATCTGTTATGTACACTATAATAACAAAAATGTCAAACTTCTCACATTTTATAATAATAATAAAGTCATCAAAACTATGGAATAACATAAATGTAACTATGGGAATTATATTGAAACTAAACAAAATCCAAATAAATTTAAACTGTTTTATATTTAACATCTTCAAAGTAGTCACCCTTTGTATTTGTACAAAGTGACATGTACTTGTGAAATTTTTTCGACCAACTTCTTGATGTATCACCCTGGGATGCTTTTTAAACAGTATTGAAGGAGTTCCCATCTATGTTGGGCACTTAAATCATCTTAGATCACTTAAATTGATCATAATAAATCAGGAAATGCCTGTAAAATAATGGTGTTTCTCTGTAAAACTTTTAGTAACTTCACTTAATTGAAGGTTTTGGATCATAATAAATCAGGAAATACTTGTAAAATAACGGTGTTTCTCTGTAAAACTTTTAGTGACCACTTAATTGAAGGTTTTTGATCATAATAAATCAGGAAATAACTGTAAAATAACTATTTCTCTGTAACAATTTTAGTGACTTCACTTAATTGAAGGTTTTGGATCATAATAAATCAGGAAATACTTGTAAAATAACTGTGTTTCTCGGTAAAACTTTAATTTACTTCACTTAATTGAAGGTGTTTGATCATAATTAATGAAATACCTGTAAAATAACAGTGTATCTCTGTAAACCTTTAATGAAAATTTCTGTAAATTTAGTGTTTTTGCACTTTATTTGAATAAGGATATTTTACTTTAATTTTATGTTTTTTGTTTGGCAGCCATATCTGCCAGTCATTTGACCATTTTTTTTTTTTTTTTGACAGTGCAATCACTAACCTCCGTTTTGCAGATGACCTTGATGGGCTAGCTGGAGGTGAAGGAGAACTGGCCAGCTTGGTAGAAAGGCTGGACACCACCTCTCAAGATTATGGAATGGAAATCAATGCAGAGAAAACGAAAGTGATGACCAACAACATGAATGGCATCAACACAGACATAAGTCAAGGGGCAAATGCTCGAAACGGTGCGGAGCTTCAAATACCTAGGAGCGATCTTGCAATGATAGCTCAAACAACTGTGGCATTGACACGCCTTGTCAATGCCGCAGTTGTTTGAGCTATCATTGCAAGATTGCTCCTAGGTATTTGAAGCTCTGCACCGTTTCGAACATCTGGAAAGAAAGAAACATCAGTCTTGGAACAAAAGTAAGATTATTGCACTCAATTGTCATCTAAATTTTACTCTATGCTAGTGAAACATTGACCCTCACAGCAGAATTACAGAGAAGAACACAAAGAAAAACATGGTCAGAGTTAAAATGTTTATGTACATGAATCACAGGACATTTATGTAATTTGTTATTTTTTCTGAAAGTTTTTTTTGCTCACAAGAAATATTTAACTTGCACTTTCTATGCTTTCTTCAAACATCAATAATTTTTTTTCATTTTTCATGCTCTTCACTAACACTTTTTCAATGTGTTTAACAAGTACACACATTTTTGAGAAAACTTAGAGGCTAAAGGGCCCCATTTTAAGAGTGCTAGCATTAAACACAGCGCTATTCCATAAGTCATACGCTTGAAGTCAGTGGGTATGGCCATGAAGTTTTTGTATTTTCATGTAAGCATGTGCTAAGTCTAGGCGCAAATGGGTTTAGCGAAATCGCTGCCATAACACGCAAATAGGTTGGATCGTATGTGTCCTATTATATAGTATATTCCCTGTCAAGCACCAATGATATTAACAAAGACAGCACATTCATAAGAAGTTTGAAGTGTAAATGGATTGTATGTAATGAAATAGAAGAATTAAAAATTACAGTCTATTGAGCATTAACTGCATCCTTGATAGCCAGGCATATTTCTACGAAAGTGACACATTTCTTTTATAAGTGTTACGAATGCAGACACAGAAAATACAGGCAGGGAACACACACCGGGCTAACAACATTCAACGAAAGACAAGGACTGAACCAAAAACCAAGATATAAATATACAAGGACAGGATGATTACAAATGATAAACAGGTGTGAACAATGACACAAAATGGCAGTGATGATGACAGGTGGATACTGGGAAGTGTAGTTCTTTAAACAATAGACTAGTGAGACAGTGGAGCTAAACAAGGGACAAAAGTGAACCTATGGAAAACAAAAGGGAAAAAAATGGAAACCAAAGGGGCAACGGTAAAACAAGACAAGGTAACACTAACATAGCCCCCCCTCGAGGATCGGATTCCAGATGATCAAAAATTGACAAAACAAAAAAACAGGAAGAACAAATGTCCATAGACTGGGGGGAAGCTTGTGGTGGGCAGACAGACCAAGGGGAGCAACGAAGGGCAAACAGGCAGTCCAGGGGGCAACGAGGGGCAGACAGACAGTCCAGGGGGCAACGAGGGGCAGACAGGCAGTCCAGGGGTCAACGAGGGGAAGACAGGCAGTCCAGGGGGCAACAAGGGGCAGAGAAGAGGTCCAGGGGGGCACAGAGGGCAGGCAGGAAGTCCAGGGGGCAACAAGAGGCAGACAGGCAGTCCAGGGGGCAACAAGGGGCAGACAAGAGGTCCAGGCGGGCACAGAGGGCAGGCAGGAAGTCCAAGGGGGCACAGAGGGCAAGGACAGGTTCAGGTGGTCTGGGAGCTGGCCACAGGGCAAGGGTAGGTTCAGGAGGCCTGGGAGCTGACCACAGGACAAGGACAGGTTCAGGTGGTCTGGGGGCTGGCCACAGGGCAAGGATAGGTCTGGGGGACCGGGGAGAAGGCCACTGGACAGGGGCAGGTTCAGGAGGCCTGGGAGGAGGCCACAGGACAGGCACTGGGTCAGGGGGCCCGGGAGGAGGCCACAGGACAGGAGCCGGGTCAGGAGGCCTGGGAGGAGGCCACAGGACGGGAACTGGGTCAGGGGGCCTGGAAGGAGGCCACAGGATAGGGGCCGGGTCAGGAGGCCTGGGAGGAGGCCACAGGTCAGGAATAGGGTCAGGGGCCCTGAGCTCAACCGTGACTTGAGTTCGGCAATTCCCTCAGCCGGTATGTTGGTAGCCCGAGCTGGTAGATGGTCTTTAGGGATGCGTCGTCGAAGCCGGTGTGGAGGGCAAAAGCGGAAAAGAAGTGGGAGAACTCGCGGATGGTCAACTCCGCCTGGGTCAGTTCCATGAGGTAAGCTGCTAGATCCATTTGTGGTCTTTCGTTCTGTTACGAATGCAGACATCGAAGGCAGACGAGGAGAGCAGATCTAAGTGCAAGCTTTACTTTATTGAAACACAAAAACACAAAGGAAAACCCTCAATGGGGAAATAAACATAACACAGAAAATACAGGCAGGGAACACACACCGGGCTAACAACATTCTCGAAAGACAAGGACTGAACCAAAAACCAGGATATAAATACACAAGGACAGGATGATTACAAATGATAAACAGGTGTGAACAATGACACAAAATGGCAGTGATGATGACAGGTGGATACTGGGAAGTGTAGTTCTTTAAACAATAGACTAGTGAGACAGTGGAGCTAAACAAGGGACAAAAGTGAACCTATGGGAAACAAAAGGGACAAAAATGGAAACCAAAGGGGCAACGGTAAAACAAGACAAGGTAACCCTAACAATAAGCATAGAAAATGTGATTATTGTCAGAATTTGGATGTATGCACCGTTAAATGATAGAGAATGTAAGTATTAATCATTTTCATCTACTGACACACAAATTGTGATTGTGAACAGAATATTGGAACACACAATATTTATTCGGACTTGAGTCCCAAGACGAGCATGGCGCCGCGGCATGCACAACATAAAAGTTACTTCTGCCTGCCGCTAAACCTTCAAACCCTGGACAGACCTCTGCTTTCTAAGGGCAGGTGTACCCTTGCAGCAGGTGTCCCGACGCGTTCTGGTCACAACCGACGCTTCTAAATTGGGTTGGGGCGCCGTGTGCAACGGGCGCGCAGCCGCAGGCTGGTGGAACCGAGGCCCGCTGCGCTGGTACATCAACTGCCTAGAGCTGCTGGCTGTTTTTCTGGCCCTGCAGAAGTTTCTCCCGTTAACTCGGAACAAACACGTCCTAGTCAGGACAGACAGCACCACGGTCGTAGCCTACATAAACCGCCAAGGCGGAGTACGCTCCCCCCACATGTCACAGCTCGCCCGTTGTCTCCTCCTATGGAGTCAGCAGCGACTGGAGTCACTGCGCACCACTCACATCCCCGGCAACCTCAATGTGATAGCGGACGCGCTGTCAAGACAAAACTTGCCTGGCGGGGAGTGGAGGCTCCACCCCCAGTCAGTCCAGCTGATTTGGGACCGGTTCGGCAAGGCTCAGGTAGACCTGTTTGCCTCCCAAGAAACCTCCCACTGCCCGCTCTGGTATGCCCGGACAGAGGCTCCCCTCGGGGCAGATGCGCTGGCACACAGCTGGCCCGCGGGGCTGCGCAAGTACGCATTTCCCCCAGTACCTCACGCTCCTCACGACAGCCCTTCCCTGGCGAATTCCCCTGAGGAAGGACCTTCTTTCTCAGGGACGGGGCACGCTCTGGCACCCGCACCCAGACTTCTGGAACCTCCACGTCTGGCCCCTGGACGGGATGCGGAAGATCTAGCCGGTCTACCATCTACCGTTGTAGATATTATCAGCCAAGCCAGAGCCCCCTCTACCAGGCATCTTTACGCCCTAAAGTGCCGTCTGTTCGCGGACTGGTGTTCTTCCCGAGCTGAAGACCCGCAGAAGTGCGCAGTTAGGTCAGTGCTCGTGTTTCTTCAGGAGAGGCTGGAGAGGAGGCTGTCCCCCTCCACCCTCAAGGTGTATGTCGCCGCTATCACATATACCATGACACGGTAGACGGAAAGTCTCTTGGTAAGCACGACTTAATCGTCAGGTTCCTAAAAGGTGCCCGGAGGATAGCTCCCTCCCGGCCTAACCTGTTCCCCTCCTGGGATCTCTCGGTCGTCCTTATGGGACTCCAGAGACCCCCCTTCGAACCGCTTGACTAAGTTGGACTCAGGGCCCTCTCTCTCAAGACCGCCCTGCTGATCGCGCTCGCTTCCATCAAGAGGGTCAGGGACCTGCATGCGTTCTCTGTTAGCGACGCTTGCCTGGAGTTCGGTCCGGCAGACACTTTTGTGATCCTAAGACCGCGACCGGGCTATGTGCCCAAGGTTCCTACCACACCCTTCAGGGATCAGGTAGTGAACCTGCAAGCGCTGCCCCGGGAGGAGGCAGATCCAGCCCTTTCACTGCTGTGTCCAGTACGTGCCTTACGTATCTACCTGGACTGCACACAGAGCACTAGACGCTCTGAGCAGCTCTTCGTCTGCTTTGGGGGACAGCAGAAAGGGAATGCTGTCTCCAAGCAGAGACTCGCCCACTGGGTGGTCGACGCCATTTCCCTGGCTTATCACACCCAGGCCGTGCCCCCCCTTTTGCGGGTCCGAGCCCACTCCACCAGGAGTGTTGCGTCCTCATGGGCACTGGCTAGGGGCACTGCCCTAGCAGACATTTGTAGAGCAGCGGGCTGGGCAACACCTAACACTTTCGCGAGATTCTACAATCTCCGAGTTGGGTCAGTATCGTCCCGTGTTCTCTCAGGTACCGAGCCCGTAGAACTCGGTGGCACGCTCAGGATCTGACCGGGTGAATCGCTTGCACCTAGCGCCCTTCCCCCTAACCAGGGGAAACAGTGCACCTTCATTCCCAGGAGATCTCAGGTTTGGGACACTGGTTGATTCCTCCCTAGCCCTCGTGGGTCGCAGTTCAGCGGAGGAACTCACCGACCCAAGCCACTGCGGGTACCGCAAGCTACCCTGCACTGGTGTAGGTGCTCCACAGGTAAGGCCTCCTTCGGACTCCCCCTGTGTGTAACGCCACGGTTCTGTCCCCTCTGGCGAGCGGACTCCCGTGCTTCCCTTAGGCAGTCACGGCTGCCTTGGTTGCCGTGCTGTATGTTCCCCCCTCTATAGGCTGGATCCACCACCGCACCGACTTTTCCACATAGGCCCTAAGTCAGGCCTCTGATGGTTTTGCCACTTAAACTTGCCTCCCCTCTCGGGTAGGCATGGCCTCCGCAGGGTCTTCTCCGCCCTGAATATGGGCTAAGACCCCCTTCCCTCAATGCGTGTAAGGGCCCCGGCCTAAGTTGCTCTATGCGAGAAACATAGAGAGAAAAGAGGCCCGGCCAGGCTTGGCCCGTTCCCAGGTTGGCAGCCAGCACCTTGTTCCCCCTTCCGGGGTAACAATAAGGAATCCTGATGGCTTAAATGGGGCACTGGGGAAGGGTACGTGCAGCCTGATACAGTTGGTCGTCCTGCACGTAAGAATACCTGCTCGCTCCTGTATCAGCAGTTCACGTACATGTCTCAGCGCGTGGCGCTTTTATAAGTGGACCCCTAGTGTCGCTTCTCTGACACAATGTGGAGAGAGCGACAGAAGGGGAACATCTAGGTTACGTATGTAACCTCCGTTCCCTGATGGAGGGAACGAGACGTTGTGTCTCCCCTGCCACGTCGCTGAGCCGAGCCACTGTTGTGGCCGGACCATTTCCGGCTCCTCAGAAAATTCCTGAATGAACTCCCGTATTTGCGCCGCTTAAATACCCGTATGTCCGGGGGCGGAACATGCAAATACTGGTTGCCAACTCTCATTGGCCTTTTTTCATAGTCCAGAGGTGAATATCGGCGCTCAAGAGAGACCCCTAGTGTCGCTTCTCTGACACAACGTCTCGTTCCCTCCATCGGGGAACGGAGGTTACATACGTAACCTAGACGTTTCTTGGATATAACATTTGAATGTAGGCTCTACTCAAATACTTTTTTATTTGTAACGAAAAAGTAACTTAAATTGTATCTGTTCAAACTCTATTGAACCTTGCAGATTGTTGCTAGCTAGCAACAAACACATTAGCATATTACATATAAATCTTTTTGTACTGTATGATAAAGATGGTGCTGTTGAGAGTTTAAAG